>NC_057393.1:54111748-54213795 GCF_019320065.1 Cervus canadensis | reverse complement strand
AAAAAGATAACAAACAACCAGTGTTGGCTGGAGAAGGAAATAGCAACCCACTCCAGTATTCTTGCCTGGAGACTTCCATGGACAAAGGAGCCTGGCAGGCTGTAGTCCATGGGGTCGCAAAGAGTCAGCCATGAAGAAGTGACGATCACTCACTCATTCACTCACCCAGTGTTGGTAAGTGTAGAGGAGAGAGAACCTTTATGCACTGTTGGTAGTAATGCTCACTGCTACAGTGACTGTGGCAAACAGTATGAAGGTCCCTCAAAAAATTAAAAATAGAGCTAGCGTCTCCTTCAGAAATTCTATACTACTAAGTATTTAGCTGAAGAAAATGAAAAGACTAATTTGAAATGGTATCTGCACCCCTTCAGTAACTGCAGCATTACTTACAAGAGCCAAGATGTGAAAACAACCCAAGTGCCCATCCAGAGATGAATGGATAAAAAGGAGGTAGAACAGATACAGACACAGAAATATTACTCAGCCATAAAAAAAAAAATTTACCTTGCCATTTGCAATAACATGGATGGACCTTGAAAGGATTATGGTGAGTGAACTAAATTAGACAGAGTAAGACAAATACTGCCTGCCACTCATATATGAATTCTAAACAAATAAAGCAAAGTACAACTCAGATTCCCAGATGCAGAGTAGACTGGTGGTTGCAAGAGGAGAGGCGAGGTGGTGAGGAGAACCTGGGTTAAAGGGATTAAGAACAACAAACTTCCAGTTATAAAATAAATAAGCCATTGGGGATGTATAATAATATACAGCATGGGAAATATAGCCGATAATATCGTAACTAGATAACACTGGCAACTATACCTACTGTGGTGATGATTTTGTGATGTGTACAAATGTTGAATCACTATGTTCTACACCAGAATCTAATATAATAAAATAGCTAAGTATATTTCAATTATACGTCAATTAAAAAAAAAAAAAGAGTATCACTCCTCTCCTAACTCTCCCAACTTTCCTTATTGTCTATAAGGACATATGTCTATTCAAATATTCCAGTTTAAAGCAATCTCAGTAAAAATGATTCTCCATCACCACCACTTCTGCACACCTAAAGAGGAATGTTCAACAGCTCAATCTGCTGGGAAGTCAACCGTATACATTTTATCCTGACCACAAAGGTACGAAGCCCTCAGCAAACCAAAAGCTCATGAAGACAACAGTGCAGGAAATGCGAGAAATCCCACAGGACATTGTAGACTCAAGACTTCCCCAAAACCGCCTTGTTCTTGTAGTTTGGTTGTTTCAGTCATGTCTGACTCTTCACGATTCCATGGACTGTAGCCAGCCTGTCTCCTCTGTCCATGGGATTTTTCAAGGCTAGAATACTGGAGTGGGTTGCCATTTGCTTCTCCAGGGGATCTTCCTGATCCAGGGATCAACCAACATCTCCTGCAAGTCTCCTGCACTGCAAGTGGATTCTTTATTTTTAACCACTGAGCCTCCGGGGAAGCCCCCCAAATTCCTAACTGTGCTATTTCCCCTGTCACTGCAATAGAAAGGCCAAGACACACTTGGTGCTACCCCCCCCCCCCAGTTTTGTTTTTCAGTTCGCTTGTTTGTTTCATGCATCACTCAGCTTTTATGGCATCTCAATTTGTTCACATGTTCCCTCCTACCTTTTCTCTGTTTTACTTTTCCATTACATTGATCTCTTCTTCCTCTCTCTTTTATACTTACTGCCCCTAAGCCTGCTTTCACTTTGCTAATAGAGAGTATTCTTTCATCTGGGAAAGCGATACCCTCAGTCAGTACAGCAGCTTCATTTCCTGGCAGCACCCATACCCCACGGTAGAGCAGAGTGGTTCCCCGCACACAGGGAGGTGAGCCAGCTACCCTGGGGTGAATCCTCTAGCCTGCCGCAAACTGTTTTATTTGGCAAATTACTTAATCTCTATGTGTCTCAGCTTCTTCATATTTTAAAAGGAGGTGATGATAGTATCTACTTCACAGCATTGCTGTGAGCATTAAATAAATTATATATGCACACACTCGGAACAGTTCCTGGCATATGACAATATCCACTGCTATCATTCTTCCCACTGAGAAGGAATACACACCAGAAATCAAACCATCTCTCTCTAGGAGCTCCTGTGTCTATGAAACAAAACCAACAAGACAACAAACAAAGAGAAATTTTCAAAGTACCCGTGAGCACAGCCCAATGTCCAGAACTAATAGGAAAAAGCCAACTGGTCAATTTGAAAGCATCTACCGAAGGATGCCATACGGAAAAATTGAAAATTTAAAATTCCAGGACATGTCATCTATTACACATGAGTAACTGTCTTCAAACATCAGTTTTGCTACTCATTTTTCCTAATTGTCCAAGTATTTGATGCATAGATTTTGAATTGTGAAATAATTTGTGTGTCGTCACTCAGTCGTGTCTGACTCTTTGTGACTCCGTGGACTGTAGCCAACCAGGCTCCTCTGTCCATGGGATTTTCCAGGCAAGAGTACTGGAGTGGGTTGCCATTTCCTTCTCCAGGGGATCTTCCTGACCCAGGGATCAAACCCGGGTCTCCCGCATTGCAGGCAGACGCTTTACCCTCTAAGCCACCAGTCCCCAAATCATCTCTTCAAATACTAAATCTCCTACTTTCTTAAAGAGAAGTTTTGAAAAGTATTTGCTTCACCTATGGTGTAATTATAGCTCTTACCTATGTACACAAGTTACTTTTGTGATTTTGTTAGTACTCATTTTTTTATCCACACAAGTTTAGATTCTATAATGGTAACACATCATGAGCAAACAGAAAGGAATATTTCATGCAATCTAAAACTGAAAAATAACACTTTTTTCTCTGAATCTGGCTGTGTTTATTGGTGAAGGAAAATTACAACAAAATGCTTTGGCAAGATTTTATCAATCCATGCTGCTAGAATATGTCACACTTGAGAACAAAAGCAGCATGCAGGAAAAAACCCATGAATTAAATGTGTTTTTTTTTTCCTAAATAGGTTTGAATGTAAGACATTTTGCCAAATATTTTAATTGTGCCCTGAAATTAAAACACAAATCCAAATTCCAACCCCCATAAGCACTTCTCCTTATTGATATGAACTATGCTGTGTTCCATGTTTCCGAAGTGGCTCAGTGGTAAACAATCTGTCTGCCAATGTAGAAGGCACACTAGATGTGGGTTTGATCCCTGGGTGGGGAAGATCCCCTGGAAGAGGAAGTGGCAACCCCCTCTAGTACTCTTGCCTGGGAAATCCCATGGACAGAGGAACCTGGCAGGGTACAGTCCATGCAGTTGCAAAGAGTCAGAAATGACTGAGCATGCACACACACATACACATGCTGTACTGCTATTGAAGTTTCTTATTATTCAGGGTATTTAACTTCATATTTTTTGCCACAACTGGACAGCTTGGTTTGAAGCAGAGCAGCATCAAATTGATGACAGTTTGCATCATGGTAAACATTTATTAACTAATTGGAGCTACAGTTGATGGGGCAGATGCTGAGACCCTTTGGTCTAAGACACATTTCGGTAGCTCAGCATCATTAGTCAAGCACGCATGTTTTGATACCATACACACACGAGCACAATCTGTGCCCCTGCATCCTCCAATCAGTCCCACATATACTGAATGCCAGGTTCAATGAAAACATTATTGCCAAATTCAAGGTTAATAAAGGAAGTGTAAGGATTGACAGTCATCAAATTAAAGCAGAAATTCCAATGATACATTCACAGTGTATAGTATATAGTTATAATTTCATATGTGAAAATATTATGCAAAAGTAATTTTTATGAATCTCCTAAATCAAGTACATAAATATACAGAAATAAATATATGTATCTGTAGATATATTTGACTAGAATGACTTTAGAATTAAGTACTGGATAAAAAACACAATATAGTTTGATACTGTACTCAATAGTGTGCATGTTTCAACAGGAGTAATACATGAGCTGGTTTGTCAGTGCTCAATATTGAAATCAGATTGATTATATTCTTTTTTTTTTTTTTCAGATTTTATCTTCTCAATTTTTTTTTTTAAATTTTTTTATTAGTTGGAGGCTAATTACTTCACAACATTTCAGTGGGTTTTGTCATACATTGATATGAATCAGACATAGATTTACACTTATTCCCCATCCCGATCCCCCCTCCCATCTCCCTCTCCACCCGATTCCTCTGGGTCTTCCCAGTACACCAGGCCGGAGCACTTGTCTCATGCATCCCACCTGGGCTGGTGATCTGTTTCACCATAGATAGTATACATGCTGTTCTTTTGAAACATCCACCCTCACCTTCTCCCACAGAGTTCAAAAGTCTGTTCTGTATTTCTGTGTCTCTTTTTCTGTTTTGCATATAGGGTTATCGTTACCATCTTCTCAAATTCCATATATTGTGTTAGTATGCTGTAATTTCTTTATCTTTCTGGCTTACTTCACTCTGTATAAGGGGCTCCAGTTTCATCCATCTCATTAGGACTGGTTCAAATGAATTCTTTTTGGCGGCTGAGTAAAATTCCATGGTGTATATGTACCACAGCTTCCTTATCCATTCATCTGCTGATGGGCATCTAGGTTGCTTCCATGTCCTGGCTATTATAAACAGTGCTGTGATGAACATTGGGGTGCACGTGTCTCTTTCAGATCTGGTTTCCTCAGTGTGTATGCCCAGAAGTGGGATTGCTGGGTCATATGGCAGTTCTATTTCCAGTTTTTTAAGAAATCTCCACACTGTTTTCCATAGCGGCTGTACTAGTTTGCATTCCCACCAACAGTGTAAGAGGGTTCCCTTTTCTCCACACCCTCTCCAGCATTTATTGCTTGTAGACTTTTGGATAGCAGCCATCCTGACTGGCGTGTAATGGTACCTCATTGTGGTTTTGATTTGCATTTCTCTAATAATGAGTGATGTTGAGCATCTTTTCATGTGTTTGTTAGCCATCTGTATGTCTTTTTTGGAGAAATGTCTGTTTAGTTCTTTGGCCCATTTTTTGATTGGGTCATTTATTTTTCTGGAATTGAGCTGCAGGAGTTGCTTGTATATTTTTGAGATTAATCCTTTGTCTGTTTCTTCATTTGCTATTATTTTCTCCCAATCTGAGGGCTGTCTTTTCACCTTGCTTATAGTTTCCTTTGTAGTGCAAAAGCTTTTAAGTTTCATTAGGTCCCATTTGTTTAGTTTTGCTTTTATTTCCAATATTCTGGGAGGTGGGTCATAGAGGATCTTGCTGTGATTTATGTCGGAGAGTGTTTTGCCTATGTTCTCCTCTAGGAGTTTTATAGTTTCTGGTCTTACATTTAGATCTTTAATCCATTTTGAGTTTATTTTTGTGTATGGTGTTAGAAAGTGTTCTAGTTTCATTCTTTTGCAAGTGGTTGACCAGTTTTCCCAGCACCACTTGTTAAAGAGGTTGTCTTTTTTCCATTGTATATCCTTGCCTCCTTTGTCAAAGATAAGGTGTCCATAGGTTCGTGGATTTATCTCTGGGCTTTCTATTCTGTTCCATTGGTCTATATTTCTGTCTTTGTGCCAGTACCACACTGTCTTGATGACTGTGGCTTTGTAGTAGAGTCTGAAGTCAGGCAGGTTGATTCCTCCAGTTCCATTCTTCTTTTTCAAGGTTACTTTGGCTATTCGAGATTTTTTGTATTTCCATACAAATTGTGAAATTCTTTGGTCTAGTTCTGTGAAAAATACCGTTGGTAGCTTGATAGGGATTGCATTGAATCTATAGATTGCTTTGGGTAGAATAGCCATTTTGACAATATTGATTCTTCCAATCCATGAACACGGTATGTTTCTCCATCTGTTTGTGTCCTCTTTGATTTCTTTCATCAGTGTTTTATAGTTTTCTATGTATAGGTCTTTTGTTTCTTTAGGTAGATATACTCCTAAGTATTTTATTCTTTTTGTTGCAATGGTGAATGGTATTGTTTCCTTAATTTCTCTTTCTGTTTTTTCATTGTTAGTATATAGGAATGCAAGGGATTTCTGTGTGTTAATTTTATATCCTGCAACTTTACTATATTCATTGATTAGCTCTAGTAATTTTCTGGAAGAGTCTTTAGGGTTTCCTATGTAGAGGATCATGTCATCTGTAAGCAGCGAGAGTTTCACTTCTTTCTTTTGCCTATCTGCGATTCCTTTTTTTACTTCTTTTTCCTCTGCTCTGATTGCTGTGCCCAAAACTTCCAACACTATGTTGAATAGTAGTGGTGAGAGTGGGCACCCTTGTCTTGTTCCTGATTTCAGGGGAAATGCTTTCAATGTTTCACCATTGAGGGTGATGCTTGCTGTGGGTTTGTCATATATAGCTATTATTATGTTGAGGTATGTTCCTTCTATTCCTGCTTTCTGGAGGGTTTTTATCATAAATTGGTGTTGAATTTTGTCAAAGGCTTTCTCTGCATCTCTTGAGATAATCATACGGTTTTTACCTTTCAATTTGTTAATGTGGTGTATTACATTGATTGATTTGTGGATATTAAAGAATCCTTGCATTCCTGGGATAAAGCCCACTTGGTCATGGTGTATGATTTTTTTAATATATTGTTGGATTCTGTTTGCTAGAATTTTGTTAAGGATTTTTGCATCTATGTTCATTAGTGATATTGGCCTGTAGTTTTCTTTTTTTGTGGCATCTTTGTCTGGTTTTGGAATTAGGTTGATGGTGGCCTCATAGAGCGAGTTTGGAAGTTTACCTTCCTCTGCAATTTTCTGGAAGAGTTTGAGTAAGATAGGTGTTAGCTCTTCTCTAAATTTTTGGTAGAATTAAGCTGTGAAGCCATCTGGTCCTGGGCTTTTTTTTTGCTGGAAGATTTCTGATTACAGTTTTGATTTTCTTGCTTGTGATGAGTCTGTTAAGATCTTCTATTTCTTCCTGGTTCAGTTTTAGAAAGTTATACTTTTCTAAGAATTTGTCCATTTCTTCCAAGTTGTCCATTTTATTGGCATAGAGCTGCTGGTAGTAGTCTCTTATGATCCTTTGTATTTCAGTGTTGTCTGTTGTGATCTCTCCATTTTC
Organism: Cervus canadensis; assembly: GCF_019320065.1. NCBI lineage: Eukaryota > Metazoa > Chordata > Mammalia > Artiodactyla > Cervidae > Cervus > Cervus canadensis. The sequence goes on along the minus strand of NC_057393.1, from coordinate 54,206,777 downwards.
ATTTCTAGTTTTGCTAATTTGTTTCTTCTCTCTTTGTTTCTTAATGAGTCTTGCTAATGGCTTGTCAATTTTGTTTATTTTTTAAAAAAACCAGCTTTTAGCTTTGTTGATTTTTGCTATGGTCTCTTTAGTTTCTTTTGCATTTATTTCTGCCCTAATTTTTAAGATTTCTTTCCTTCTGCTAACCCTGGGGTTCTTCATTTCTTCCTTCTCTAATTGCTTTAGGTGTAGAGTTAGGTTATTTATTTGGCTTTTTTCTTGTTTCTTGAGATAAGCCTGTAATGCTATGAACCATCCCCTTAGCACTGCTTTTACAATGTCCCATAGGTTTGGAGTTGTTATGTTTTCATTTTCATTCATTTCTATGCATATTTTGATTTCTTCTATGATTTGTTGGTTATTCAGAAGCGTGTCATTTAGCCTCCATACGTTTGAATTTTTAACAATTTTTTCCCTGTAATTGAGATCTCATCTTACTGCACTGTGGTCAGAAAAGATGACTGGAATGATTTCAATTTTTTTGAATTTTCCAAGACCAGATTTACAGCCCAGGATGTGATCTTTTCTGGAGAAGGTTCCGTGTGCACTTGAGAAAAAGGTGAATATGATTGTTTTGGGGTGAAATGTCCTATAGATATCAATTAGGTCTAGCTGGTCCATTGTGTCATTTAAGGTTTGTGTTTCCTTGTTAATTTTCTGTTTAGTTGATCTATCCATAGTTGTGAGTGGGGTATTAAAGTCTCCCACTATTATTGTGTTACTATTAATTTCCTCTTTCATACTCGTTAGCGTTTGCCGTACATATTGCGGTGCTCCTATGTTGGGTGCATATATATTTATAATTGTTATATCTTCTTCTTGGATTGATCCTTTGATCATTATGTAGTGTCCTTCTTTGTCTCTTTTCACATCCTTTATTTGAAAGTCTATTTTATCTGATATGAGTATTGCGACTCCTGCTTTCTTTTGGTCTCCGTTACAATGCGATATTTTAAATTATGATTTAAGAATACAATATAAATATGAAAATGACATATTAGTGTTTAAAACAAAACATAAAATAGGTTCTAAAGTCCTGCTTAAATATTGATTGTGATTATTTCAGAATACATATCCATGTTATTAGAGACAAAGAGAAATGTATAATATTTCTGATTGTAGATGATCCACAATTTGTTCAATTAAAATCTTCTTTAGGGGCCATGGGGAAGGGATAGAGTTGTAGTTTGGGGTTAGCAGATGCAAACAATTATATACAGACTAGATAAATAAGAAGGTCCTACTTTATCGCATAGGGAGATATATTCAATATCCTGTGATAAACCATGATGGAAAGTAGGGAAAATGAATATAGCTGAATCCCTTTGCTATACAGCAGAAGTGACTACAACACTGTAAATTCAATACACTTTAATTTTTAAAAAGCCTTTAAGTGAGATTGTCTGTTAAATAAAAAAAATAATAATAAATAAATAAATAAAATATATAAAATAAATATAAATAAAATATAAATGTAACATAAATAAAATATAAATATAATATAAATAAATATAACTATATAATATAAAATTTATATTTTATAAATATATAAAATAAGTAAAAATAAAATAAATCAAAAAATAAATAAAATAAATAAAATTTAAAAATTTTTTAAAAATAGAAAGGAAAAACAAACAGTATATTTGCCAAATACTTCTATAATGAAAAATATCATTTTCCTCTGATATCATTAATGGCCCTGTCTAAATTACATGAGTAGAAATGCCATATTACAAACCATGAAATAAAATAGGAAATAAAACAGTATCTTTAAAAAGTAAATAATTAAAATATCTTTAACCATGAAAGTACTAAGTTGACTGGCATTACATTTCCTTTCCAAACTAAAGCAATAATCATTGGTAAATAATTTATCACCTCTAATAGAAGGAAGCATATTGATTCACTTAAAAGCCCAAAATTTTACTGATATTCTGTTCTGAAAAGAATTATATGAAAATTTGCACAAAGGAAATGAAAAACATTCTGAACATGCCTACTTTAATGACTTTTGGTGAATAGTTTTGAATGATAGCACACCACCCTATTTCTAAGCCTCATTTTTGCCAGTGATAGCTGGTAAGTTACCATCCAAATGCCAGGATTTGTTCACCTTTGTTTATGAAGTAGGATATTTGCTCACTATATACATCTATCTAGTGGTGTCCTGGCAAAGTAGCTCATCGAAGTAAAAAGTATTTCTTCATAGTGTTTTCTAATTTTTATGCATTTAATCTATAATGGTTTAATGACCAGCTTTCAAAATTTTTCAATGTGTCCTTAAGAGCTACTATTTGCCAACTCCTCAGAACACTACTGCTTAAAAAAATAGATATCATGAATTTTCTGGGTTTTCTTTCCCTTTCTGAGTCCACAGAAAAGTATGGTTATACCAACCACTTTAAATTTTAAAAAATCCAAGGATGACATGATTATTGAATATTTGAGCATATTTTAAAAGAATCTTCAGCTGATCAAAAAGCATTCTTCAAGGTCTTAATCAATGCGAGCAGAGTTTCTTTTCAAGTGAGCTTTATGCTATTCACATGCATGATAACTCCAAATAAATGAACTGACTTTTACTAACTTGAGAAACATAACATATTATGTGCTGGCTACTTCCATTCACTAGTCACTGCATGCGGTGTGACCTCACCAAATCTATTAAGCCAAGTACTCCTGCCAAAAAATAAACTACCTTCACAGGTTATTGATCCAACTGTCCACAGTGGGTCAAGACCTCATGCTCCTTTTAGGAAATATTGTGACCCCAAAATTGAATTGTGTCTAATTTAGCTCGATTCACATAATATGCATCTAAGTTTTGCCTTTCAGACAGAAAAGAATAGAAAATACATTCAATCAATGATCTGATCTATCCCATGACATTCTCTCAATTTGTTTAATCTATTACTTTGTGTTCTGATGCTTCAGCCTCCCCCAGCCTATAACCTACTGTTGTGTCAATGAGTGTCTGTCTTCACTTGACCTGGTATCTCCTCATAGTAAAGAGCATACAAAACCCAAAATAGGTTTCAAAATGTGATAAGATTTCATTGAAACAAGAGGACACAATTACCAATACTTTCTACTGGGCAAATAATTATTCTAGTTTCCTCTTGTTGCATTTGGAGTCAAAACTAAACAAAGTGACTCCTGTGAACCAAGTATTTATCTTTTGCTTTTGCTTTAATTGTGCATTTTTATACAATTTTACAGGTTACTTTACACTCACAGGTATTACACAATATTGGCTGTATTCCCCACGTTGTACAACACAACCTTGAGCCTATCTTACATTCAGTAGTTTCTACCTCCAATTCCCACACCTCTATATTGCCCTCACCCCTCTCCCATCTGAAAGCCAAGAGGTGAGGATGGGCAGAGAGAGGCAGAAGCCAGGGAGGTGGCACAGTTTGCCTCTGCACCCTCCACCCCCACCAACCAGTCCTTCTCAAGTCAATTCAGAATTCTCTGCAGGAAAAAAAAATGCCCCCCTTGGGCTTAACTAGATCCAGTTGTTTTTCTTATTTGCAATAAAAACAGGCTGCCCTAAATTTCCTTGATAAGAATGACCAGGCATGGTCTTTGTACTGGAGAGCTGTTTGCTCACTGTTCTGTAACTGTTTATATTTCAGAAACAGCCAGGAATTGGGGATATTTTCAGTAACAGGAGAAAGATCTTAGCAGGAGCCTGAGCTGCATGCACGCTGTTGAGAGGTGTGGCTTTGTTTTCAGACCTGCTGTCCCATATACTCAGTGTGGCTGCAAGTGTGTTGGGAAGAGGGGTGGGACTCGGGGTCTATTCAGAAAGGGCCAGAGAGGTCAGTCCTCCTGGTTCCTGGGAACAAAGGAAAGAGTGGCCGGTTTCCTGTCTGGGGGAGGGGTATTCATCACCCCTTTCCCTGAGCCTGTGGTTATTCAGGCCTCATTCCAATTTCTGAAGTACAGATTTCATTTAAAGTTTTCTTTGCAGTAGTGAGTCAATAAAATCAGCTAAGTATTCAGAGGCCTTTGGTGTAAAGATTTACAAGCTGAAAATGTAAGTTCTGAGGTCAGATGGCCTTTTACATGAGTGAGTTTCAGCACCAGTGCTCCTGATCTCGGAGGGAGAGAAGTGAGCGCTCCTGAAGAGATATCTTAGTTCCCTGCCCAGGGATGGAACCTGGGTACCCTGGATGAAACCCCAGGAATCCTAGCCAACACACCCCCAGGGGCTAGAGGCTAGAAGCAAAGTGACTCTGGCTCTTTCCCCCATTTGAAAGCAAGAATGTTTCAAGGAGGCAAAAACTGTAAATAGATAAAAACTTTATTGTTAGAGACACAGCACATTGTATGGCAGAGCACACAGAGAAACAGGTTGTTTATTTAAGACAGAAGCAAAGCAGAAATACGTCCCCAGAGGGAAAGGGTATGGGCATCCTCTCTAATGAGGAGGAGTGCAGTAAGTCAGAGCTAAGCAGAGACACACACCCCGTGGTGGAGTGTGGTTGTCCTGAATGAGGGGGAGTGCAGTAAGGAGTGACATAAATAACTTATGTAAGACAGTCCATTAGGTTCTTTGTTACCTTTGGCCAAATATCTGGTTAATACCTTCATACCTGACTGGTCCACGGACCCTCAAAAGGTGCATGTGAAAATGTTTTCTAAGATCCCACCACAGGGGCCTATGGGTGCATGTCCACACTTACCAGGGGTGAAGCCCCCTCCCTTTTCCACCCCCAAGAAGCCTTCCTGTGCATGTGTAGACAGGGAAGTCTTTGTTGAACTCAGGAGTGGGTACCTTATCTCTTTGCTTTAGCAGAGCTCCGCTTTTGCCACTAGCTTTGTCCTTGGAGAGTCTGGGTGTGAATAAAGCTTGAATTTTACTCAACTTGACAAACACCAGGTGTCCAGCCCAGAGGCACACTATCTCCTACCTCATGAAGTGCAGGTTCCCTTCCTCTCTGTGTCTTGGTTTCCATGTCTGTAAAATGAGAAGGGTTTGACTAGATTATCCCTGAGGTAGAGTGAAGATGAACATCCCTTGTACTTCAAGGCAGGAAGAGGTTGAGGGATGAATCTGAACATGGCTGGACACCCTCTCTGCCTGAAACTTTAGAAGGGATTAAAATTGTGCAGATGGTACATTCTCTGTTGAGCCACCCACAGTCACACTGTCACGGGAAGAAAGAGGTCCTGGGCGGTCAAGGTCAAGGGTGAGGAGATTCTACTGGGTGTTAGGCCACTCGATATGGCCAGAGAGGCTAGTACCTCCCTCCCAGCAAGGGGCAGCCACGATGATTTCCAAGCCCCAGGGCTATGGATTGCATTGGTGAGAGGATTCTGGGGTTTGGGGAGAGGTCCAAACAGGGCTCTACCTGGGGGAGGCCTCAATAGAAGGAATTTGAAACTATGGGAGAGAATGAGCTCAAGACTAGAGTGAGTGCAAGGAGAGAAGGGAGCCAGAGCTGAGGCTCCTGCTCCCCTCTGTGGAGTGTCAGGAGAGGAGGAGAGATGAGAGAAAGAGACTGAAGGATAAGAAGAGTGAAGAACAGGGAAACCTGGTGTGCTGCAGTCCATGGGGTCACAAAGAGGCAGACATGGCTGAGCAACTGAACAACAATACTTTCAGACATGGAAGAATCTCAGCTTGCTCCCATGATGTCAGCTGGCGTTGTGAGTGTCTTAACATTTCGAAAATAAGAGGCCCACAGCTCTGGCTTCACTTGGCACCTAGGCTACTAAAGTAGGGTCATGACTACTATGGTTGGGGTGGTGCTGATGTGATTGGAGATCCATGTTGACATTTGCTCATAACTGAAGGTGTAGGAGGGAGAGACCTCTGTGTTCAAGAATGGTTAAAATCCTGCATTTTCTGAAATACTTGCCTCATTCCTCTGCTTTAATCGGACTGTGTCTGCAGAGCCCAAATGACTCTCTTTACTTATTCTCTGTGCTGGAGAGATGCAAACCAGACTCCCATGGCCCGTGGTGCAGGTTGATCTGAGGCTTCTTTCTAGGCTTTGGGTCTCAGCATTTACAGACTTCAGAAATACAGGAGTGTTTTTTCTTCCTAGAGAGTCACAAAGTTCCCCCTTGTCTAGAAATATGCGTGGCTTACATATTGTGATGAGTAGTGATCACCCACAGAGCATCTTCTCAGACTAGAATGACCTCCCATGCATCCCATGGCCATGTTGGGCTATGCAGTTCCAGAGTGAGTTGACTGGATGAGAGGTGGGCATCTGAGATAGGTAGATGCATTTCCACATAGTTTGGAATTGATGTCAAGCAAGAGAGCAAGAGTTTCTGATCTCTATGATCTTGAGACCTGGACACAGAGGAAGTTGCTGTGTAAAGAAGGGAAAGAGGTGAGGATGGGCAGAGAGAGGCAGAAGCCAGAGAGGTAGCACAAGATTGCCTGTGCCCGCCAGTCCTTCTAAAGTCAATTCAGAATTCTCTGTTCTCAGGAAAAAATGCCTTCCTTGGGCTCAACTAGATCCAGTTGTTTGTCTTATATGCGATAAAAACAGGATGCTCTAAACTCCCTTGATAAGAATGACCAGGCATGGCCTTTATACTAAAGAGCTGTTTGCTTATAACTGTTTATATATTGGATACTATCAGAAATTGAGGATATTTTCTGTAACAGGAGAAAGATCTTAGCAGGAGCCTGAACTGTATACACGCTGTTGAGAGGTGTGCCTTTGTTTTCAGACCTGCTGTCCCATATACACGCTGTAGCTGGAAGTGTGTTGGGAAGAGGGGTGGGACTTGGGGGTCTATTCAGCAAGGGCCAGAGAGGTCAGTCCTCCTGGTCCCTGGGAACAAAGGAAAGAGTGGCTGGTTTCCTGTCTGGAGGAGGGGTATTCATCAACCCTTTCCATGAGCCTGTGGTTCCTTCAGGCCTCATTCCAAATTCTGAAGTACAGATGTCGTTTAAATTTTTCTTTGCAGTGTGTTCAGTCACCCGCTTGGGTCTGACTCTTTGCAACCCCATGGCCTGGAGCACACCAGGCCTCCCTGTCCCTCACCATCTCCCGAAATTTCTCCAAATTCAAGTCCATTGCATCAGTGATGCTTTCCAGCCATCTCATCCTCTGACGCCCTCATCTTCTTCTACCCTCAATCTTTCCCAGCATAAGGGACTTATCCATAGAGTCGGCCATTTGCATCAGATGACCAAACTACTGGAATTTCATCATCAGTCCTTCCAATGAGTATTCAGAGTTGATTTCCCTTAGGATTGACTGGTTTGATCTCCTTGCTGTCCAAGTGACTTTCAGGAGTCTTTCTAGCAGCACAGTTTGAAGGCATCAATTCTTTGGCATTCTGCTTCTTTACGGTCCAGCTTTCACAACTGTTCATGACCACTGGGACAACCATAGCCTTGACTATATGGACCTTGTTGGCAGAGTAATGTCTCTGCTTTTCAGCATGCTGTCTTGGTTTGTCGTAGCTTTCCTGCCAAGAAGAAATCGTCTTCTGATTTCATGGCTGCAGTCATCATCTGCAGTGATCCCAAGAAGAGGAAATTTGTCACTACTTCCACATTTCCCCCTTCTATTTGCCATGACGTAATGTGACTGGATGTCATGATTTTAGTTTTTTTTTTCTTTAATATTTAGTTTTTAGCTGGCTCTTTCCCTCTTCCTTGTCTCTCATCAAGAGGCTCTTTAGTTCCTCTTTGCCTTTTGCCCATAGAGTGGTATTATCTGCATATCTGAGGTAGCCATGTTTCTCCCACCTATCTTGATTCCAGCTAGTAACTCATCCAGCCTGACATTTCTCATGGAGTGCTCAGTGTGTGGGTTAAATAAATAGGGGAACAGCAGTTCGCCCTGTTGTGCTCCTTTCTCAATCTTGAACCAGTCAGTTGTTTCACACAGGGTTCTGACTATTGCTTCTTGACCCACGTACAGGTTTCTCAGGAGACATGTAAGATGGTCTGGTATGCTCATCTCTTTAAGAGCTTTGCACAGTTTGTTATGATCCACACAGTCAAAGGCTTTAGCGTAGTCGATGAAATAGAGATAGATGTCTTCCTGGAATGCCCTTGCTTCCTCTACAATCCAGTGAAAGTTGGCAATATGATCTCTGGTTCCTCTTCCTTTTCTAAACCCAGCTTGGATTTCGGGAAGTTCTTGGTTCACACAATGCTAAAGACTGGCATGCAAAATCTTAACCATGATCTTACTAGCATGGGAGATGAGTGCAATTGTCCAACAGTTAGTACATTCTTTACTACTACATTTCTTTGGAATTGGGATGAGGATTGACTTTTTCCAGTTCTGTGGCTATTGCTGGGTCTTCTGGATTTGCTAACATGTTGAATGCAGCACCTTGATGGCATTATCCTTTAGGGTTTTGAATAGCTCTACTGGAACTCTTTGCAGTAGTATGTCAATAAAATCAAGTAAATATATAGAGGCCTATGGTCAAAACTTACAAGCCGCAAGTGTAAGTTCTGGGGTCAGATGGCCTTTTACATGAGTGAGTTGTAGCACCAGTGCTCCTGATCTCAGAGGGAGAGCAGCGAGTGCTTCTGAAGAGATATCTTATTTCCCTTTCCCTGCCCAGGGATGGAACCTGGGTACCCTGGATGAAACCCCAGGAATCCTAGTCAACACACCACCAGGAACTAAAGGCTAGAAGCAAAGTGACTCTGGCTCTTTCCCCTATTTGAAAGCAAGAATGTTTCAAGGAGGCAAAAAGTATAAATAGGTACAAAGTTTATTATTAGAGACACAGCACACTGTATGGCAGAGCACACAGAGAAACAGGTTGTTTATTTAAGACAGAAGCAAAGCAGAAATACGCCCCCAGAGAGAAAGGGTATTGGCATCCTCTCTAATGAGGAGGAGTGCAGTAAGTCAGAGCTAAGCAGAGACACACACCCATGGTGGAGTGAGGATGTCCTGAATGAGGGAGAGGGCAGTAAAAAGTGACATAAATGACTTATGAAAGAGAGTCCTTCAGGGACTTTGTTTACCTTTTTTTACCTTAAATCTTGTTAATTTCTTACAGCTGACTGGGCCATGGACCCTCCCCCAGGTGCCTGTGAAACTGTTTTCTAAGATACATCCCATGTCAGGGTCTTATTGGTGCATGTCCACACTTATTATGGGGTCGGGCCCCTCCCTTTTTGACCCCCAAGAAGCTATCCTGTGCATGTGTAGACAGGGAAGACTTTGTTGAACTCAGGAGTGGGCACCATATCGCTTTGCTTTAGCAAAGCTCAGCTTTTGCCACTAGCTTTGTCCTCAGAGTATCTAGGTGAGAATAAAACTTGAATTTTACTCGAATTGACAAACACCAGTTGTCCAACCCAGAGACACACTATTTCCGAGCTTACTACCTATGCAAGTTCCCTTCATCTCTGTGTCTTGATTTCCATTTCTCTAAAGTGAAAAGTGTTTGACCTAACTATCTCTGAGGCAGAATGAAGATGAACATCCCTTGTAATTCAAGGAAGGAAGAGTTTGGGGGATGAATCTGAACATAGCTGGACACCCTCTCTGCCTGAAACTTCAGAAGGGATAGGACTGTGAATTGTACATTCTCTGATGAGCCATCCACAGTCACATTGTCACGGGAAGAAAGAGATCCTGGGTGGTCAAGGTCAAGGGTGAGGAGATTCTACTGGGTGTAAGGCCACTCAATATGGCCAGAGAAGCTGGTGCTTCCCTCCACTGTGACCTCCAAGCCCCAGGGCTGTAGCATACCTTGGTTAGAGGAGTCTGGGGTTTGGAGAGAGTTCCAAACAGGGCTCTACCTGGGGGAGGCATCAATAGAAGGAATTTGAAACCATGGGAGAGAATAAGCCCATGTCTAGAGGGAGTGCAAGGAGAGAAGAGAGCCATAGCTGAGGATCCTGCTCCCCCTCTGTGGGGTGTCAGGAGAGGAGGAGAGGTGAGAGAAAGAGACTGAAGGATAAGAAGATTGAAGGCAGGAGAGGAAAGGGAAGGAGGAGGCAGTGACCAGTGGGGTCATATATGGCCGATGGTTGGCGGAGATGGAGGGCTAGACATCTATCTTGTTGAGGCAGAGGCGCTGAATTTTTCAACAGGGGAGGCTTGGAGACCTCCGTTTAGCCCTTGCCCCTGGAAAAGCAGGCTGCCCCCTCCTTTCTCTGTGACATGTCTTCCAAGTGTGAAGACAGTTTAGAACTTTATTCTGAGGAAGGAGTTTCATAAGTGGCCTGCCTTCTGGTCTCATCCTGTGGCTCAGTGGGGAAGCCGTGAGCAGCAGAGGTTCACCTTTTTATTGAGATGTTGGCAGTACTCAACCCTGGCATTTCCCCCTTCCTCCCTGGGGGCTCAGAACTCGCAGATCACGAGGTGCGGCTCACTGCATTCTATGTCATTCCAATTGCCATCAGAATAGATCTCAATACAGTTCTCTGGGCCTCCTACTTTGGCCTTATTGTTGGGTTCCCCGCTGGCCCAGTTGGAATAGACCAGTGACTCCCCTGTGGGGTAGGTGAACCTGCCCTCCGTGGTGTTGTCATTCATGCTCAGGTAAGCGTGCTTGTTCTGGACTCTGACCAGCTGTGTCACGGCCTCGTTCTCGGCTGCAGAACGTGGGGAGGCCAGCTGTCCCCTAGCCTCTCTGCAGACTTGCTGGGCATCTGAATATAATTTTACAGCACCTGCCATCTTGAAGATCTTCTCCCCGACAGCCAGGCCAGATGGGAAGAGCGCCGCTAGGGAAAGAAGAAAGTCAGGTTGGGAATGTGGCAGCACCTAGACCTTGTGATCCAACTGGAGTCCCCAGCTCCCACCAGGGTACCAGGACACCAGGTAGAAAAAAGCAAGGCACTTAGCTCCTGAGCACTCGTCATGTACGAGGTGAGGACCCTGGAACTCAGGTGCTTATGCAAGAGGCCTAAAGTCACCCAACTGTAAGATGTAGATGAGGATCAGACCTTGTTGGATGTGACACTAAAGCTCCTATGTGCACTTTCTGTTCCTCCCCGTGATGTTCACCAGAATCCGGGACTTTAATTACTGTGTAAACAGGAAGGACTGTGGCAGGGAAATGACACTTAGAGCCCGGGGCAGCTCCTGAGAGTGGGGAAAACTCCACACAGGCAGCTCACTCTCTCCCATGCATGATGACTGGGCGTGTGGAGCTGTCTGAGCACTTCTGTGCTGTGTGAAGGGGTGAGGAGAAAGGGAGGGCAGGGGTGCATCTGAGAGCAGCCAAGTGCTGACCTCTGCACTGGGGGCAGTCCATTGTTGGCTTCCGTATGCTTGCAGGTGATGCTACAGCCAGTCAGCCTCCCTGGACCACTGGGCAGGGCATGATGCCATCTCATAGTGCTGCTTGGGGGCAGGAGGGCAGGGTGGGATCAGCTTTGGAGAGGGCCCTGTCTGGGCATCAGAAGGCCATGTGTTCATCCCCACACTGGCAATATCAGCCCAGGTGGCAAGGGAAAGTCACTTCCCTTTTCAGAGTCTAATTTCTTATTTCTAAGGTAGAGGTACACTATATAACAACATCCCCTATGTGGTGTTTAAGTATCTCTTTTTGTGCCATCCCATCCATACCACTCTGGCTTCCAGGATCATTCATGGAAATCCTCAGGGCTGCTAAGAGGGCTCACTGGACTGGTTCAAAAACCAGGCAGCATCCTGACCCACTGTCTTTTTCCTCTGAGTAGCTTCAATAAGCAGTTGGAGACCAGATTTTCCACATAGTCAGGGTGGCACCCAGACAGCCCTGGACAAGGTCAGTGCGAGCTCGCGTGCCATGATTGGTTTACATCCCATTCATCTGGGTGATGGGTGTGCATCGGTGTGCATGTGTGTTCATGTATGTAGATGGTGTGGACTGAGTGGTCTTTAGGAACACATGTGTGGCCAGTGCATATGTTGCAGGAAGGGGGACCCCTTCCAGGGCCCGAAACTGGGCTCTTGTCTAACACTCGGAAATGAATTGTCCGAGGAGACACATGCTGACAAAGCAAGAGATTTTATTGGGAAAGGGCACCCGGGTGGAGAGCAGTAGGTAAGGGAACCCAGGAGAACTGCTCTGCCGGTGGCTCGCAGTCTTGGGTTTTATGGTGATGGGATTAGTTTCCGGGTGGTCTTTGGCCAATCATTCTAATTCAGAGTCTTTCCTGGTGGCGCACGCATCGCTCAGCCAAGATGGATGCTAGCAAGAGGGATTCTGGGAAGTGGACGGACAGGTAGTGTCTCCTCTCGATCTTTCCCGAACTCTTCCGGCTGGTGGTGGCCTATTAGTTCCGTATTCCTTATCAGGATCTCCTGCCATAAAACAACTCATGCAAATGGTTACTATGGTGCCTGGCCAGGGTGGGCGGTTTCAATCAGTGTGCTTCCCCTAACAACTCCCCCCTGAGAGACTTCATACTCAAGATGCTTCTTGGGAATTGGGGCGGAGGTCTCTTTCTTCTGTAACTTCTTCCTGCTGTGCCTGGGCGTAGGCCTGCCTAGCAGAGCAGAAGTCTCTCTATACCTGACCTAAGTTGGGGTGTTTTATATCTGAAACCAGCTTTTACTCTTGTAATAACAGCAACTTAGTTTGGAACTGTCAGCGCCTCTCAGAGGTAAAATAGACAGGGGCCAAACAGACCTAAAAGGATGGTCATCACTGGTCCCCAGAAACAGGAGGCACTGCTGGGATGATTGGCTGGTGGTCAAGCAACAGAGCTGTGTTCTAAGAATCTTATGTTTAGTCTGAAGTTACCATCTTCCACCTGGGTGGGGGCTCTAGTTCTGTAGAAGAACTCAAAAGACATTGTTATGCATATTTTTTTTTTTTTTTTGAGTAGGAACCAGGACCCATCTCAAGGCTGTACCACCATTTGATTGTTTCCCCTCTGTTTCTGTATTTTTTCTTTCTCTGATTGGCAATTGTTTGAATCTACCCTTTGGAACTCAGGGAAGGTCAAGGAGGCTGAATAAAGCCTATATTTTACAGTACAGCAGATCTGTACTCCAGAGTCGCCACCCCTCAGAGTCCTGTTCAGTTTTATTTAGGGAACAGGGCAACTATGACTGTGATAACTTTTTGTCAAAATGGGGCATAGGACCGCCTCAGCTTGGAGAAGAGACACTGAATTGGAAGTATTCCTGAGTTCCAAGTCTTAGATCTGAGCCTTGTATGATTAAAATCTCAATCCCTTGGTCTGCCATTTTGTTGTAACATACCCAGTTAGTAGTAGCTAGAGAAGGGATAACTGGAGTTTTAATAGACAAAGTAAATCTCTTTCTTTTAGAAGAATAGACCTGAAATCCAGTCTGGACCTGGCACTTCAGGGAGACTTGTAGCCAGGTGGCCAGTTGCCTAGTTTTATAAAAAGTAAGGTAGAAGTTACTAGCTTCCAGCAGACATTGTTTTGAGAATGGTGGCATCTAAGCCTGACACGACTCAGAAAACTCAAGTGTTTAGCAATACAATGTCTAATCTGAAATTACACCCATAGTAACACCTGGTTATTTCCCAGGATGTCTGAACCATAACTGAGTACTCTATTTTGACTTTTAATTATAAAATTTTTTCTTTAATAGCCAAAGCAGATGGCACCATTAATGATGTTAGTGTTTCTCTAGGTATGAGAAGATGCAAGAATTGGGACTCATAAAATCTCTTGAAAAGATCTAACTATCTGAAGGCCTGTTCTGCCAGTTTTTCCCAGAGCACGGAACACCTCATTCTTGATCTTCACCCTGAACTCCTTTCAGGGCCGTTGGAAGTCAGCAGTTGCAGTGGCCATGATAGAATCGCTGTAGATGTAGATGGCAAGTGTCAATCTTCAGTTGGCAAAGCCCCTTTTTGCTCACAAACTTGACCACGACTTTGAGGGGGGCATTTCATGACCATTTTATCCCATGGTGCTGAGAATGTCCATTCTCAGGTTTGGCAAAGATTTTGTCGACCGGCCTCTCAATGTGCTGTTACTGGATTAGGCCATAAAACAGTATCTAAAATTCTCTGGACCACCTGTCTTACTAGCCTCTTGGTCCAGGAAAACATTCCCTCTTGTTGCTTTTTCTCATATCTAGAGTTACACTGTCATCATCATCGATTTCATAAGGAACTATATATTATTCTATCAGAGGCCTCAGTCACACATTTGGCACTGTAAGAAATAGCAATTCTGTAAAACAGGTGAAATACAAAGAACGTAGCCAGCAGTATTAGTAAAGTCACAAGTAAGACCTAAGAGCTTCTACTAGATATAGCCCAGTATATCCCAGGTCATCTGACTTAGTCTGCTCTGTACGAATCTTTATCTTTCAGGGAAATTATACATTGGCACCACCATCTATAAGGCACACAGCCCAGTTTTCTAGTGTTACTAGACTGATTATCTTTAGTATGATTTAATTGTCTTTAACATAGAGGAGACTTTAAACCTAAATTACCATAGCCTAGTGTTATCTATATAAATCTATCTCATAATTGTGGGAGATTTCTTTTTCTTTTGCTAAAACCTTTTTTGTTGCTCTGATTGAGCTTGAGGAATAGGAAAAGGCTCAAATTTATAGCCAGAGTCAGAGTAGGCATTATTAATTGGCCCAGTGAGGGGATCCCGTCTGGTAGTATCATAGTAACCTGAATATGACTATAATTTTTCCAAGTAAATTTCCTCAGGGCCAACCAGTTAGAGTCTTGTAGTAGAGAAATTTACCAAGGTAACCCAGAGCTAGACACAGATAATTGGCCACAAACCCAACAATTGGATTGATTTTTAAAACTAGCATAGTATCAGGCCTATGATAGAAAAGCATTTGATTTATATACAAAGGTCTAAGAAGTCAAGAGAACACTATAAACGATCATACGAATCAGGTCCGGTATCTTGGACAAGCTGTCTACCTCTGATGTTGTTGTCTTCTCATCCTGGTGTACTGTAGTTTTTCTTGTTTGAGCATCATTTTAAGGTGAGATCAGGTCAGCTGTCTTCTCTATAGACCAATCCAGTGTAGGGGCCTTTGGAAATGGGAATTAATCTAAGAGTTAATTTCCCTTCAGTTTTATTGTGTATGAGCTAGTTAAGAGTACCTGATAAAAAGTCTTTCCATCCAGGTTGGAGACAGTCTCTTAAATTATGTCTTTTTTCAGTCCTGGTTGCAGGTCATGAGGCATCTGATCTTCGTCCAAAGATAGATTACTGAGACAAGCTTCAGAAACAAACTTTTACATTAATATCACATAACAGAATTGATCATAGACTTTTTATTTTGCTGAAACACTTATAGGATCTCAGACTGAACTTTTAATATAAAACAGGACTGGGAAACTCACACCAAAGGCTTATCACAGATTTTGCCTAACAAATCTAGGTGAACTCTTTTCTTTTAAGGTCTCAAAAATTCCTTGAGATTTTTGTACCTGTTAGTGAGATAACCTTTTTAGCTCATTTGATAAACTTACTGGGAACTTAAGAGTTTTAAATTTCTGGAGGAGTCAGATAGAGAGAAAATACAATTGTCTTGTTTATAATGTGTAATTTTACCAAATTATTTTTATAATTAGTTTAAGAGGAAGGTTTTTTCTATTCCCGGAAAACACACAATTTAAACCTGTAATTTCTCAGATAGAAACCATAAAAGTTATAAGCATATTCGCTGGTTCATTCAGTCCTTTGTTAACTTGTGAAGTCATCAGGTTTTTCATCAGAATACCAAGACATATCAAAATGTTAAGAACTCTATATAATTTCTAGGATATCTGTATTAGTAACTTTTTATACATTATAACATGAGCGGAGTTATTACTCATTTGATAATCTTTTTCATGTAATTTAGCCAACCAAATAAACAGTTTAATATCTCTCTTTGGGATGTTTCAGGGGCCCTCTGAAACACCCCAAAGTTAGCTAGATGTCAAAGAAACTTCAAAAGAATTCGATTTAGGAAGTTTTATCAAAAAGATCAATTAAAAGCTTTAGAACATTTGGTCAGATTCAGTCAATGTTGATGGGTGTATCATTTAGCTTGTTGATATGTCACAATGGGCGCAAATACCAAGGCTCAAGGTCTAGTGAAAGTCAGCTCCGCCATCTTGGACCTAATTAGCTCTAACCAGTTTTCTTATGTCCGTGTCATTTTTAACAAAATCTATTTATTTAACTAATTGTAATCTAATTTTAGAAAATCTTGATCATGCATAACTCTTTTTAGTATTTTTTTTACTTTTTTTTTTTACTGAAAGCACACTTTCTGCTTTCCTTTAGCAACCAAGAGCTAACTTTTATATTAGCATTTTATAGATTGGTGAGCATAAATACCAGTGATAATTTCTAAAACCCTTGCTTTTTTAAAACATTTTAGGATGGCATCAAACATTATTTATTTATAGTCTCAAATCTCTTTAGTTTTTCTGTAAAAGGAAATCAGTGTTTAGTAGTAAATGTTTCAAAATCTTATTTCATTTGGAAATGACCTAATTATTTAATAGACTTTCAATACTTAGTTTAGCACAACCCTTAGAAATTCAAGTTACGCCAATCTGGGGAGACTATTGTAGACATATATTTTTAAAGAATAATTATTCTTAATAGAGTTTATATATAAACTCATACCTCATTTACATTTTTTAGAAGTTTTTTCACTCGAGGTAATTTCTTTGTTGACAAACTTATAATAGGTATAATATTTAACTTATATTAAACCTAGGTACAATGAAAATATTCTACTTGATGTTAATTACTCTAAGACATGTCTATATTAGATAGGTCAACAAAAAACATTAATATCAGGTATTTAATACTGAATATTTCCCAGTTCACCTGAACCTGGAACTTATTGTTTAATTTAGAATTATTTGATTTGTAAGCGCTTACCTTTTTTAAGCCAATTAAATAGAGCTCATTTACAAATTAACCTAAAAATATTACCCAGAGACAAAAACATACCAAGACATATTTAGACAGACACACTGTAAGATCTCGCTTCATTTTCTAAGTTTGGCCATGAATTAGATATTACAATATAAAATTTACTAGTTTATAAAATAAGCTGAAATAAATAACATTTTTAAAGGCTTTTTTCTTTTCTTTTTTTCAGTCTCAGGAGTTAGAGATGGTCTAGATAAGTGTTCCTGAGAGCCCTGGTCTCAAGGCACAGGGAAAGAAAATCAAGCTCTAACAAAATGGTGGCAGGTCTAAATGGTAGCCAAACAAAGCAAAATGGCCATCACAAATCACAACACAGAACAGAGTTAAAACACACACATATAAACCTGGCAGTCCTCATCAGACACTCTCTTAAATACAAGAATACAGTCTTTCAGAAAACCTTTTATAGAGACACAAAACTTCAGATGTCTTCAAAGATTTCAAAAGGAGGAAAGGAAGCCAGGTTGAAAGAAGGGGGAGGAGGCGGGAAAGGGGGGGCAAAAGGGTGGCCTTACAGACGTCTCCTGCCACCTGCAGACACCCAGGCATTACGGGACTTTTCCCTGGGCTTCCAGAAAAGGGAGGACTGGAACTCGGCCCTACCAGAAACCAGACCAGAAAATTCGAGTTCTCTGCCAAGAGGAGGTGATCAGTCTCCAATCCTCAGCTCAAGCTGAGGCCCTTCGACCAGATTCCTGCGTCCAGGACCGGGGGACTAGAAAAACGGGAAGGATAGGAAGGGCTAAGGAGAGGAAAGAGAGAGGGAAGGGGAGGGAGGTCAATAAAGTCTCTTGTTCCTTACCGGTCGGGGCACTCTGGCCAGTTGTCTGCATCAGAAGGAGACCAGGGACAAAAGGGTCCCAGTTGCGGCCGCTGGGTCTGGTCCATTGGCAGGCAAGCTGGCCCCTGAGTACCCCGAGTGGTCAGGATGTCCGTCTCAGCGAAGAAGATGTCCCTTCGTGGTTGCCATTTGTTGCAGGAAGGGGGACCCCTTCCAGGGCCCGAAACTGGGCTCTTGTCTAACACTCGGAAATGAATTGTCCGAGGAGACACATGCTGACAAAACAAGAGATTTTATTGGGAAAGGGCACCTGGGTGGAGAGCAGTAGGTAAGGGAACCCAGGAGAACTGCTCTACCGCGTGGCTCACAGTCTTGGGTTTTATGGTGATGGGATTAGTTTCCGGGTGGTCTTTGGCCAATCATTCTAATTCAGAGTCTTTCCTGGTGGCGCACGCATCGCTCAGCCAAGATGGATGCTAGCGAGAGGGATTCTGGGAAGTGGACGGACAGGTAGTGTCTCCTCTCGATCTTTCCCGATCTTTCCCGAACTCTTCCGGCTGGTGGTGGCCTATTAGTTCCGTATTCCTTATCAGGATCTCCTGCCATAAAACAACTCATGCAAATGGTTACTATGGTGCCTGGCCAGGGTGGGCAGTTTCAATCAGTGTGCTTCCCCTAACACATATGCCGAAGTTCTGCTTTGTTTGTATCAGTCTGCATATGAGGGAGTAAATAGGTGTGCAGATATGATTGTGCAAGGAGGAAGACATGAACTGCTGGAAATGCTCATCCCTCTACTTCAATACTTAGTTGGCTTGAGTCCATAGGAGCCAACCCTATGTCTCACCAGATCAGACCTTTTTACACCCGGCACCTTCAGAAAACTCTGTTTTCAATCACTGAGGTTTCATGAATAATGTGGATTCAAAGCTGACTTCGGAGAAAGCAGAGAAGGAGAAGGTGCAGTTGGTGGAGAGTCCCAAAGGCACAGGGAACTCAGGTGTGTGCTCCAGGAGACCTCGGCCTGTTTAGGATCCAGGCTTAGGGAATAATCTCTGCTTTAAATACTTAAGCAGATGCAGGGAGAGTGCAGCACTGGCCAGATCCTGGAGGCAGACTGCCCCTGCCAGACTCAGAACATTTTTAGGGTGAGATACTCGGTGGCCACACACCAAGGTCAGGTCCTCAGAGCCTTGAACCCCACAGGCAGCATCCCACCCCTGCCCTCAGGACCAGTCCTGGATTCTCTGCTGCCCTGGGCTGTGCGGCTGCTTCTCTGTGCACTTGTACACCCGGCCCCACAGAGGGAAGAAATGCATCCCACATTGGGTGACCCCTTGTCTGTCATAGGAACCCGCCCAGGGTAGGCTGTGGTGAACGTCTGCTGAGCTGGTGACATGGACCGCATTCTCCTCCTTGTCCCGTGTGTCTACTTGAGCTCCTGGAGCACGTGGGGCATGGCTCTGTCCCGGCCCTGTCCTTAGCCCCGCTCCTGCCCCAGGTCTAGGTCCAGTCCCAATCATGGTCCCAGAAAGTCCAATTTAGACCCAGCCCAGCAAAGTCCAAGCCAAGCCCAGACTCAGTCTGAGGTCCACCATCGGTGCCAGCTCAGGGTCAGGTCCAGGAGCTCACCTTTCCTATACTGGGAGACAGTATTCCGGAGGCGTTGTACGCTACTTCTCCCTCTAAGTTTGTTATCCGCTGCCTCAGAGTATTAACTTCTGCAGGAGAGAGAGGCCAAGTGAAGACAGATCCAGCACTGCCTGAGGTCACTCAGAGCCCAGGCCTCAGGGAAGGGTGACGCATCTTGGGGGAGGGATAAAGACGTGGGATGCATGAGAGGAGGTGCTGGACTGAACAGGGCCTGCTGGCCCCTCCACACCCACTAGAGCCCCCAGAGCTTTCTTACCTGAAAATGCACTCTCCCCCTTTGCTCCTTTTTCTCCAGGATCACCTCTGTCCCCTTTTAGTCCTGGGGGGCCCATGGCACCTGAAGGTCCCTGTGGACCGATGGCTCCAACAGGCCCTGGGATCAGAAAATGACGTTTGTGCTGAAGTTTCGGCACCACTTTCCAGCACACCTTTTTTTTCTTTCCAAACCTCCCCCAGTACATGGACTGTCATATCCCCGGCAGTATGCCCTCCCCCTGTACAAATGTCCATCTGTGCCTGCAACCACTCCTTGCATTCTCTCTATACACTGACTGTCCCAAAACCCAACAACCAGCCTTCCCTGGATACAGACATACCCTGCTGCTCAAACCATCCTCTCCCTGGAGACAGTTCCTAGAACCCAACACTGGCTCTCATCCTGGAATGCCAGCTCTGACCTGGTGGCTGGTGGGGGTGGGCAAGGGGAATATGAGCCCAGCCCCGTGTCCATTGCTGACTTGCCGCACGAGCACCTCCAGGGGCTCCAGGCTCACTGGGGACTCCTCTCTCTCCTTTGAGCCCTGCGGGGCCTGGGGAGCCTGCATGCCTGGGGCACGCAGTCCTCCTGCAGAGGGAAAACACTGGAGAAACACGGCTGAGAGTGCGCTCAGCAGGTCCCATTTCCTAGCAGTGCAGCTTGTCACGCACAGCTCCAGGTGAGAGAGCGACCTGGGAGACTGCTCCTGACCACTTGGTCTCCTCTGGGAACGGCATTGGGGAAATTCAGTCAGTGTGGGAATGTGGGTGGAGAGGGCCAGGCCAGGCTGACCAGGCGCAGAGATTCCAGGCTTTTCCAGGCACTGTGCACATACCATGGTCCCCACCAGGGCTGCCCATGTCACCCCACCCATCTCCCTCCCTCACCCACCACACACCACCCTCCTACCTTTGGGCCCAGTCTCTCCTTTGGGGCCTGGTGTGCCCAGAGGTCCCATGCTCCCCTGCCTCTCTGAGGGGCCCTCTCTCCCAGCTGGACCAGGCATGCCTGGAGGCCCTGGGGAAACGGACCAGCCCCGTTAGTGACACTGAATCTCCTTGGACGTGGGAATGCATAAAAGATGGGGCTGTAATAGACATCAGACAGGCAGCCTCCTCCTAAAGATGTTGCCCCTAGGAAGCTCCAGCCATCTCTGAAATAACCTCGTGCCACCTTGAGAATTACCTTCTTCCTCTTCCTGGGGTGGAATCTGTGCATGCCCACTGCCGTGTCCTAGCAGCAGCACGCCACCTGCAGACACCGGCATTCCACACCCAGCTGCTCACCAGGTGGTCCAGGGTCTCCCTTTGGTCCGGGTTCTCCAGCAGAGCCATTGTCCCCTTTCGGCCCAATGGGGCCAGCTGGTCCTGGCCTCCCTGCTCGTCCTGCAGGTCCTGGTGAACCTGTGGCAGCAAGAGATGGACATAAAGCTGACCCTGGCCCAGAAAGAGCCAGCTACCTGCAGAGTCAGGGCTCTCACGTTCTTTCAGGGTTCTGTAGGGTGGAGACACTCCCCCTCCAGGTGACTGGTCCGTGGAGATCTAGGAAATCTGTGTCTACATCTCCATTTTACAGGTGAAGAAACAGGCTTGCAGAGTTGGAGGCAGATCCAAACCTAGACCCACCTGACTTTGCATACAATGCATCTGCCCCTGCCCCAAGGCCACGGTATTTATGGCAGTTAAGTCTGTCAGCTTTTACCCTTGACCATGGACTCCCTGCCCTCCCCCCTTCCCAGAACCAAAGTTTTTGTCAGAAATGACACCTGACACTTAGCACCAGAGAAATAGAAATCAAAAGCACAATGAGCTCTCACCTCACTGTCAGAATGGCTACTATCAGACAGCAAATAAAAAGTGTTGGAGAAAGTAGAGAAAAGGGAAACTTTGTGAAGCAGGGATGTAAATCAGTACAGCCACTATGGAGAACAGTATGGAGGTTTCTCAGAAAGTTAAAAATAAAGCTACGATGTAATCCATCAATTCCACTTCTGAGTATTTAACTAAAGAAAATGAAAACACTAACCTGAAAAGATATATGTACCCCCAAGTTAATTGCAGCATCATTTATGGTAGCCCAGACATGGATGAAGCCTAGAGCCCAAGTATCTGTGGATGGAAGAATGGATGTAGAAAATGCAGGGTGCATATACAATGGAACATTATTCAGGCATAAAAGGGAATGGAATCTTGCTATTTGCAGCAGCATTGGTGAACCTTGAAGGCACTAGCTTAGTGGAATAAGTCACAGAGAAGGGCAGTACTATATGATCTCACTTATATGTGAAATCTAAGTAAACAAATGAACAAAAACAACATACTCACAGACACAGAGAACAGATCTATGGTGGCTAAAGGTGGGGTTGAGAAGTGAGCAGAATGGATAGAATTCGTCAAAAGGTACAAGTGTCCAGTTAAAAAAAAATTGAGTCCTAGGAATATGATGTACAGCAGAGTTACTATACTTAGTAATTCTGGGTTGCATGCTTGAACATTGCTGAGCAAGCAGATCTTAAAAGTTCTCATTACACACAAATTGTAACTATGTGTGTTGATGACTCATTGTGACAATCATTTCACAATATATGCAAATATGAATTCATTATGATATACATCTGAATCTAATATATTATAGATCAGCTCTATTTTAATATAAAGAAGAGAAAAAACTATGTAACATGCTTTTAAAATTATGAAAGATAGGTGAAATTATTGTGCATTATTAAGTGATAAAGTAAGTTATAAACACTCTAATTAATATGATTCGGTTTCTTCAATGTGTCCATGCATGTGTCAGGCATGTGCACATGTAATATATACTGTAAATAACGCAAGAACAGCATATACAAAGGTGTTAACAGTTGTTCTTTCTAAGGGGCACAATTCAGGCAATTTTAATTTTCTTCTCTTTGTATTTTGACCACGTACTAATTTGTTTTGGAAAAATGACCAAACATTTTAAAAAATCACAGTACCTTAAGAAGGTTGCTTAAGTCGGAAATTATAAGAGGTTTGCCTTCAATGACTAAAGGGAGAAATGCCTATTGATTCAAGAATTATACACTCAATTCTGTGAGTTTGGTTCTTCTTTTTTCATTGAGATGAAATTCACATAATATAAAAATAATCTTTTATTTTTATTGTGATGTGTAGCTTTCAGGATCTCAGTTCCCCAGTCAGGGATTGAACCTGAGGCCTGGCAGTGAGAACACCAAATCCTAACCACTGGACCTCCAGGAATTTCCTATAATTAATCATGTAAAGTATACAATTCAGTGGCATTTAGAACATTGACATAATTGTACAACTTCCACTTCTCTTTAGTTCAAGACTGTTTCATTAATCCCAAAGAAAACCTCATACCCATTTACCACTCCCTCCCTGCCTCCTCCAAGGCCCTGGCTATCTCTAGGCCGCTGCCTGTCTCTCTTAACTATTCTGTATATTTTATATAAATACATACAATATATGACCCTTTGTGTCTGCCTTTTTAAACTAGCAGTGACATTCTTGAGGATCATCCAATTTGTAGCACATCTCAGTACTTCATTCCTTTCTATGGCTGAGAAATGTTTTATAGCATGAATATAACACATTTTCTTTATTCGTTCACTGTGGATAAATGTTGATAGACACTTGAGTTGTTTCCATCTCTTAACTGTTGTGAGGAAAGCATTCATGTGCAAAAAGACAGCAAAAGGAATCTGTCAGTTACTACTAATTTGTGCATTCACTTATTTGTTCATTTCCTCATTTCATTTCTCTGTTCACTGAGAAGCTCTCTGTAAACATAGCTTTCTGCCTGGCACTGAGCAGGATATAAATGTTAGCACCAGGGCCTGGTCTGCAAGGAATTTGTCACTGAATTTTAACTGAGAGGCACAGGTAATGAGTGAAGAAAACAGCTTAGGAGATGTCCCTCATCCCATCCCAGCACCCCAAACCATGGACACACATGTACTCATAGGAAACAGGACTTCGAGACTGAAGAGGATTCAGAGACCTGGAGAGGAGAGATGACATTTCAGATCTGTAAACCATTCCCAGGGGTAAGAAGGGCCAGGCTTGCCTGGGCTAAGAATGTGCAGGTGGTGGGAGACTGGTGTAGTTGATGGGTGGTGAGAGCCTCTGTGCTGGACATTGTGTCCTGCTCTTAGTTCCAATCCTCGCTAAGCAAGCAATGGGAGCCGGAGGATGGGCTCCACATCCCAGACCCCCTGGTGCACTGTGCTCAGGCAGAGACACCTGGTCCCTGACTGAGCCTCCCCTGGGCTCCCACCAGGCTGGGGAGGGCAGCAGGTACCTTGGAAGCAAGTCACTCCTTAGAAGGGAGCATTAGAGGTTGCCCATCCTTTGCACAAACCATGGAGTCGATGAGAGCAGGGGGTAGAGGAAGGGATACTTTCCAATTCAAGGCCCCTAGGGGAGCTAGAGAGAGCTGGCACCTTGAATACCACCCCTCCTCTGAGATCACTTCTAGGTGACCTTCTCAAGCCACAACCCATTCATGTTGGAAGCTACTTTCTTTCTAAAAGACAGACAGATACTTGTCTCTTACCCTACAAATCCTGGGGATGTTATGTATTCTTCTCAGCTTTAATGTTCATTTCTTTCCTCTCCAATCAAAGCACAAACTCCAGGAAGATAAAAGACCTCAGTTGATCCCTCCATAGCCCTGGCCCAGGGCCATGGTGGTCCCCTCGTCCTTGTTGCTGGTTCATAAGTTCTCACTTCTTGCCAGTAAAAACCAGATCTTCTCCTGTGGGGCAGTGTTTCCAGAAAATTCCCTTAACAATACATTTGGAAACCTCAGGAGAATTCAGCTGGTTGGGACAGCAGAAGAATAAAACTTGATCTTGAAGACCCAACAAAGAAATGAAGCCTTGGCTCAATTCTTTGTCACTGTGTGGTCGATATTATTCCCATCTACAGATGATTAAACAGAAACTTACAACACTGTCATCAGTTCAAAAATATTTAACATTCTGCAGAGGCAACATTTAATAAGAATGATCAACAGTTAAGTTTTGGAGTATGCGTGCTCAGTCGCATCTGACCCTTTGTGGATTGTAGCCAGACAGATTCCTCTGTCCATGATATTCTCCAGGCAATAATAGAGTTGCCATTTTCTATCCAGGCGATTGTCCCAACCGTGGGATCAAACCCACACCTCCTATGTCTCCTACGTGAGTGTACTAAGTCACTTCAGTCGTGTGCAACCCAGAGCCCGCCAGGCTCCTCTGTCCATGGGATTCTCCAAACAAGAATACAGAAGAGGGTGCTATGCCCTCCTCCAGGGGATCTTTCTGACCCAGGGATTGAAACTGCATCTCTTACATCTCCTTCATTGGCAGGCAGATTTTTTACCACTAACACCACTTGGTGAGCCCAATGAGTTCTGGAGCTGCTGCCGCTGCTGTTGCTGCTAAGTCACTTCAGTTGTGTTCGACTCTGTGCGACCCCATAGATGGAAGCCCACCAGGCTCCGCCGTCCCTGGGATTCTCCAGGCAAGAACACTGGGGTGGGTTGCCATTGCCTTCTCCAGAGTTCTGGAGTAGGGGACTCCAAACACCAGTCATTCACTCACTGTTTGTACACTCTTGGAGTGGTAAGGGTCAGAAGATCCTAGAGGAGGAATCAGGGCAGGTGGTTATGGAGCTGGGGGCTTGGGCAAGCCAGTGTTTGCCAACCAGTAAAGCCATGTTTTAGGTGGACTGAAGATCTGGCGGAAACCTCCACCGTTGGGAAAACCATCTTCAAGGTTTCCACAGCAGAAGATTCAGAGTTTGGGGGTTGGTTACTATTCCAGTGCCCACCCCTTCCCATCAGGGCAAGCACATGGTCCCAGCTCTACCTGGATCCCCCTTCTCTCCCTGGGGACCTTCTCTCCCATCTTGTCCATCATGACCAGGCAAGCCACCCTCTGGGGGGCTAAACACAACCAGGGTACAGGCGTTGGCCAGTGTTTTCCGGGAATAGATCTCCATTTCTGCTCCCAGGGATCTCCAGGGCTGTGTGAGCAGAAGCAGCATGGAGGGCTTGAGGAGAAGCATGTCCTAGGCAGAGGAACAGAAAGAGGGCATGCTCTTGGTCCAAGGACGAGGACTAGGGCTGGCCCAGCTCCTGGAGGTCAGGAGAAGCCCTTCCCCCATCTCCTCTCCCATCCTCTGGGGCCAAGAATAGTAGGGCTCCAAAAGCAGTTTAGGGAAAGTTAGGATAAGGTCTGGCTAGGGAGGACATGAGTGAACCAGCTGGACCTCTGAGCCGGTCTGCCAGCAGCATGAATCTACTCTCAGATGCTCTGTGTCGTCCCTTTCAGGGCTTTGCATCCTTGCCTGGGACACTGTGGTCAGGATGTAGAATTCCTCACTGAGGCCATTGCCACACCAGGAGGGACTCTCTGAGGGCCCTCGGGTGGACCCTTCCCTCTCTGGGCCTGTTTATCCCTTTTTATACCAGGAGGTTGGTAGCTTTACCTCTTACAAGGCTGGCTTGTTTCCTCTCACTTGCTGCTCTGCATAGAATAGTACTGGAGTCTGCAGTGCTATCTGAAAAAAAAGCCAGAGTCCTAATGCCTGGTGAGGTCTGTCCTGAGCACAGAATGGCGCATGACTGCTTATTTGCCAGGATTGGTCATTCCTGGGCTCCACCAGGAAAGTTCTTGGCACACCTAGAGTCCTGCCCAGACCTCCTGAGAGGACCTGGACAGGGGCCTCATGGACGAGAGGACATTAGAGATGGGTGCCATCAGGGGGAAGCTGGCTTCAGAGGAGGAAAGCCGATGTCCAGTAGAGCTTCCAGTCACCATCAGAAAGCGACTCAGGAGCTAAGTGAGATCACGGTGGGTGCAGGACTTGGGTCACTCCCAGTGTTGGGCTTCTTTCCTTTCTCAGAGAGAAACTGTAAAGTTTTGAGCATGGAAAAGAATCATGGGAGTTGCAGAGACCTGGAAGAAAGCCTGAGGGACCTGTGCAAAGGACCGAGGGTTACCAAGCAGGCTGATGGGAGGGGAGGGGTTTCCTGACCAGAGAAGTGCCTCCTTCCAAGAGGAAGATGAATTGCATTTACCCTGGGGACTTTCAGACAATGGCTGATATCAGAGATCTGGTTGGATGTCACATCCAACTCTCCCCCTCTCTCTGTCCTGGAAACACATCTCCCACCAAACCAAGGGAGTAGAGTGAAGAGCACCCCTTATTACCCACATTTTCTCCCACCACCAGCATTGAACCTCCTAGAGTGGAAGATCTACACACACCCTGCCTTCTTCAACCATCCACATAGGCAGGAAGATATTCACCAGACATTGGAAACAAATTAAGAGGCAAGGACAGAGATACTCACAGTTGCTTCCTGTAAGGGTACAGAACATACAGGTAAGTTAGAGTTCCTGGGTGAGAACTGGCTCTTTATACCTGCCCTGTAACTTGATCCTCAGCCCCAGTTTCCTGAGAATTCTCTTCAGGAAGTAGGGTAATTTACTTATTATTGACTCACTCAATTTCACCCCCAGCTGAACCCAGGTGTCCACCTGGCCTCTGGACACCTGCCACTAATATTGATAGGACTAAACCCACCTTAGAGATCAAAGAGCACCCTCAGCCCAGGATGTCATGCGTACCTCACTGCAGCCCTGTGAGTAAATTGGCAGCATCAGGGTCTGTATTTCATGACGTCCAGGGATCCAAGGTCCAGAGAAGAACAGCAAGTTGCACAATGATCTACAACTCTTGCAAAAGCAGCCTGCCTCTGCAGAGTCCAAGAAACACCACCTGCTGTGACCACTTCTCTTCCACCTTCATCTCAACATTACTGCTCAGACACTAGGAAAGAGCTGGGAGCTGCTTGGCCAATCTGAGCAGAAGTGGGGCAGGTGAAGGGGTGCTGAGGCAACAGCCTGTGGGAGACAGTGTCTGTGGGAGCTGCCATCTGGCAGGGGTCACTCTTTTGCTTTCTGCTGTAGCTCTAGGACAACTCTCCACTTGCCTCAAGATGACTTTCTATGCTCTCTGTTCATCCCCTGCCCAACCCTCCTTCACTCACATGACTATCCAATTCTCTTCATTACAGGGCTTACTGGTAACTGCCTACATACTTCCTGCCCCAGACACTGGTTTCCCTGGTAACTGATGAGCAAAGTGCCATCACCTTCCTGTTAGACTGGTGGGTTCCTCCCTCAAGCAGTGAAAATTGCATCCATGTCCTACCTGCTCTCTGATGAACATGGTTGTGCTAAGACCCTTCTTTTTGGACATGTAAGATTCCTTATCTAATAAGCCATGGACGTCTTTGTCCCTGTCTCCCAGCTCTTGCTTTGATCTCAAAGCTGGGCATCAACACGTGTGCACACCTGCAGGGTGCAGCCCAACAACTGGTGAGTCAGCCAGAAGGCTGCAGGTAATCCCGTGAGTGCCAAGATGTTGGAGAATGAGGACAGGGAAGGGAGAGTTGTGGGGATCATCCCGTGGTGTCATTCCCCTAGCATGTGGGTTCCTGTGAGAGATAGCTTTCTCTTCCATTAAGCTGGTGACATCCTGCTAACCTCAGAGGTTCTTCCCAGTATAAAAGTAGCAGCCTGGGCTTGTGCTTCACCTGACTGCCTGGGGAGGTCTTGTGATACTGGCAAAACATAAGAGCCTTTCTGGTTTTATTGTTTCATACAAAATACAAACGTACCCCTGACCCACCACCCCTAAACAATTACAGGCTTTAGGGACACTAACTGGGACAAGCTTGTGAATTGGCCACGGTTGGTTACCCTGAAGGGTTTGGTTGGAACCTGTGGCAATGGCGAAATAAAAAGAGTGCCCTCTGGGCTTCTGGTCCCAAGTGTGGGAGGGGGCAGAGCAGGGATATAGTGTCAAGGAACAATGCTCTATGCAGCCTACATGCTTTACAACAGTAAAGCTGTTTACTAAGTCGAAGCTGTTACAGTGGGCCTACTCAAGTTGCTGAGCAATTCAAAAAAACACTGCTTTAGTGGCCATGAAGTTCAGGAATGAGCTGATAAAAATGCCATACCCTGGCGTTTCCACCTGTCCTACAGCCCTACTGCTGCTGGGCTAATAGAAGGATGAGTGGACTAAGTAAGCAACAATGACAGAGGAAACCCACTGTCTCAACCTGTGAACCAAGAGGTTAGCTTAAGTCTCAGAACTTGTCATTAAATATTCCAGGAGCTGTCAGCACAGGGCATATCTACATCGTGTTAACCCAGAGGCAAACTAGTCAATATCACTGGTGTTCAACTGTTGACCACCCAAGTATCATTGCCAGCTAAGGATCAGGAGAATAACTCACTTTTGCCCTTGCCACAGGATCTACCCCTAGGGGAGCATACTGTAAGTGGCCCTGGGACTAAAACTGGCAGGAAAGTCCCAGGTGTTTGGGGTTTGCTGCCCTGTGGGGATTAAGACTAGAAAGGAACTTACAGATTTCATCTGGACCCAGATAAGAAGACTAAGAAATTAATCAAGGCCCCCTACTAAAGAAAGGCACCATTATATTAACCTTGTGTTCTATTACACCCCCTCCAGTGTCTGACACTGGCTGAAGAGGACAGAGGTTGGACAGCATAACGGTACTGCTGCTGCTGCTGCTGCTAAGTCGCTTCAGTCGTGTTCAACTCTGTGCGACCCCATAGATGGCAGCCCACCAGGCTCCCCCATCCCTGGGATTCTCCAGGCAAGCACACTGGAATGGGTTGCCATTTCCTTCTCCAGTGCATAAAAGTGAAAATTGAAAATGCAGATGCTCAGTCGTGTCCCACTCTTAGCGACCCCATGGACTGCAGCCTACCAGGCTCCTCTGTCCATGGGATTTTCCAGGCAAGAGTATTGGAGTGGGGTGCCATTGCCTTCTCCGTAATGGTACTGCAGCCCAGGACAAAAATCATAGTCAAGGGTGTTAATATGTCACAGTGCTGTTACTGCTCGTATTTTGCTTAATGGAAATGATCTTCCCTGCATTGAGCCTGTTAGACACCTTATATTTGATGTCTAGTCTGAGTGGAGGGATCTGTCTGCAGATAGAGCAACAATGATGACCTCAGTCCAAAATGAACCTGATGGCTGGGTCTATAGCAATATGCTACTGTTGTCCTCAGGAATTCCATGAAAAATTGACCTGATAAATGCCTGTCTCCAAAGGTTGCCTACCTTTTGGACTCAGTATTCAGTAGCTGTGGTTGTCTGTGTTGCATTTGTGGTATCTGTTTGTGGTACACCTCTATATACCTGAGGGCAGGAATATTGTGGAAGAGGGGTGGACCAAAATATTAAGGGGTATGCAGGTTGTGTAAGGATGGACTGTATGGTCAGCCCATTCAAGATGGCTGTTCTCTTGCTCTTTCTACACTTCCCTGCTTGACCAGCCCCTGCTCCACTCACAGGACTATCCAGTCCTCTTAAATATAGGGCTTAATTAGTAACCACCTACATGCTGGCTGCTGCCCTAGCTGCAGGTTTCCCTGGTAACAGATACACCAACTGACATCAATTCCCCCAGTAAATCATAGGGAGACACTTTGACATTTATCCCCAGTGTCAAAAATTGCTGCCATTTCCTATCTGCTATAAACAGTGGCATGTCACTCTAGGAGTTTCTGTTTCAAACATGTAAGATGCCCTGTCCAATAACCATTGATGTCTTTGTTGCTGTCTCTCCCTCTTACTTCAGTCTTAAGGCAGGGCATCTGCAAAGCACAAAGGCCTGTGAGGTCCATTGCCGGGGTCCAGCCTCGGCAGGATCCAGGGGGCACCCTCAGGATGAACGGCGTCGGTGAGAGAGAGAAGACACCTGAGGCCCGCCTTGATAGGGCCAAGTCTCCGAGGGAGAGAGAGAGAAAGAGAGAGAGAGAGAGTGAATGATCAGATGGGGTTGTTTGCAGGGTCTTGCAGAATCTGGCAATGCTTTATTTTTTACCATAGCTTTTATACCCTAAGTTAGTACATTTCTAAGAGGAAGATAGTTTAACATTACGTCAGCTTGTCCTTCACAAAACCAGGGTGTTTTCTGCATACTCCTCTGTTTATGAGGGTCTTGTACATTATCTTCTGGCCTTGGGGCCTATTAACATTTTATGCAGGTCAGGTGAATGTAAACCTATTTTCTGTTTCTATGGTGACCTTAACTGAAAGGTAGCAGTCTCATAGGGCAACAGTACAGAGTAGAAGTATAACCTTGTTAACACAAAAATTAATCCTTCTGCAGAAGTTGTCAGTTGCATTTATCTAAGAAGTTTACCCCACACAGACTCTGCGGCTTCGGTGAGGCAGCTTCTGCCTAGCACTCCTGGCTGACA
This sequence comes from Cervus canadensis, assembly GCF_019320065.1. Taxonomy (NCBI): domain Eukaryota; kingdom Metazoa; phylum Chordata; class Mammalia; order Artiodactyla; family Cervidae; genus Cervus; species Cervus canadensis. Next base: position 54,175,891 of record NC_057393.1, on the reverse strand, counting down.
ATTAACAACCATCTCATTGTTACCAAACTAGGGTGGTATTTCTCTAGGCTCTTATTTCTCCAGATCTTTAGCTATATTAACAATGGTTTCTATATCACAACCTTAGCACATTAAAAGCAAAAACACAGCAAGCAAAACACAGCAAGCAAACGTCAACCCAATAACCACCTTTAGAATAATTTTTCTTATGTTTTCTAATAGGACTTCCTCACTCCCTGAAGGGCTCTATGTCTACTAGGGCCTTTATATGATCAGATTCTTTATGCTATTTTATGATTAGGGTATTATGAGCAATCATGCATATTAGTACGAAGGGCATAAATGCATTTGCCAGATAAACTAAAATACCAGCAAAGGAGTTTAAATTAAAACACTCCTTTTACCCTGGATAATCTCATAAAATACCACCACCTGGGAAACTTATTGATTAAAGTTCTAAATTGATTCTTATTTGGGAAGAGATGGGGGAAGGCCTGCCTGTGTCACAGAAATTAGGGAATAGTCTATTGAGGCGGGCATCAGAAAGACAGATATCATCTTTAAGGTGAGCACCGGGGGCAGCTTTTCGAAATCCCTGAAAACCTGATCCGCCTTGCCTGTCAGGCTTTCTCCTCGTGACCTTGTCACGGGTGGGATCTCATGAGCTGGCCTTTTCGAAACCCCTGAAAACCTGATCCGCCTTCCCCTTCAGGTTTTCTCCCTCATGGCCTTGTCATGGGTGGGATCTCGTGTGCTGGCTCCCGGCAGTCCATCCCAACAGCAGTGGGCAGGTTGCTTTGGTTTTGGTCTCTGGGAACTGTCAGGGGAGGTCTGGTATTGAGGCCTTCTGCCAGAGCATTCACAGACCCACTTCTGCTGAGCTCTTTGATTCTAAAACCATAACAAGGGAAGGAAAAAGGAGACATGGACATCAGAAGTAAGATTCTGCTGTTTCCCCCTGAACTGTAAAGCAGAGGGCAATGTCTCTGAGGCCAATCTTGGGGGTTCAATTTATACTTTCATCTCGTCCTTGCAACTACATGCAAATTCAGAGCAACTGTTCACACCAGGCTAGGAGTGGCTTCTCCGTTGGTTGGCTAGAATGGAGGGCTCCTCATATAGTATTGCTTATCTTGTCCTTTCGTTTCCTTAAAGTTGACATCTTAGTATTTCCCATTTTTTGATTCTTAGGGGAAATAGTAATCTGCCTTCGTTTCACTACCCAGAGTACTCAAGTCCTCAGGTATACAGGCATTCCTTAAAACCTTTCCCCCTCTGCTAAGAGCTGGGATCCAAATGAAAAATCACCTTCTCTGGCTCAGATGCCTTTCCTGGTTTAGGCATGGATTGAAATTCATGTCTTCAGTGAATTCATGCCTTCAGTGGGCACGTGCCCACTTGATATGACTATAAGCTCATCTCTTATGTACAGATGTTCAGAAATAAACAGTCATGATGTCCCGAAGAAACGCACCTCAGTTAGAATCACCACTCTTTCTTCAGGCTGTATTGGGAGAGACACTTTTCTGTTGAGGCTGAATTTCCATTCCTTCCATGCAGAACAGAAGAACACAGGGTCTTGCAAGCCAGTTGAAGCAGAATCATAGGTTTTGGATACAAATGACTCTTTCAGAGACTCAGATATACCCCCAAACCACTGTCTTCCTACGTTTTGGAGAACAACGCTTCTCAACCAAAGATAATTGTGTCTCAACCCCAACCAAGGATGAGCCCAATGAACTGAGATGATTAGGTTATCCCAAGGGGTAGGGGAGGGTGGATTTGGGGCAGGGTTTGTATGGGCTCCTAGGGCTCTCAAACCCAAGATCCTTGTAACCAATGTATCTCTGTTTCATAATCACTTACTTCAGAACTTACCAGAGAAGTGATCTGTTCTTGTACCTTGGAGATAAGGAATAAAGGAATAAACCATATGCCCAACCAGCCTGATTCCTCATTACTTTATGCATATTCCTTCTTGACCATCCATTCAAATGAACCTGTACCACTCAGCCACTTAAGGCCACATGTATTCCCAAGAGATGAACATTAACTACTAGGATTTGAGTAAATGCTGTCTCAAACACCCCAAAGGGAAGCAAGAGAATCATGTCTTCTTGAGAGTTCAAGAAGGGGGAGAGTGTTGGTACAAAGGTGCAAAGGACCCCCAACAACTGGTGGCCCAGTGGTGAGGATTCCTGGGTTTCACCGCTGTGGCCTGGGTTCAATTCCTAGTCAGGGAACTGAGATCCCATAAGCCACATGGTGCAGCCAAAAAAAGAAAAACAAGTCTTCTCCACAGTGTACCCTCTTTGAAGTCCCTATAACCCATAGCTTATTGGTTTGTTTCTTTTGTGTTTGGCCATGGAGCAAAGTATGGGGGATCCTAGTTCCTGACCAACAATGGAACCCATATCTCCTGCATTGCAAGCAGGAAGACTTAACTACTGGACCACCAGGGAAGTTCCCCCAAAGCTAATTGGGTACTATAACATTTGTAAAAAACCTGATCTCTAATAGGTTGCTTTACTTTATTTGTTGGTAGTCTGAATATGGCTTCCTCTAGATTAACTACTTTCTTTCTAGCTCTCTCTTTGATCACTAGATACATTTTTTTTCCTTTTTTATATGAACTATTCCATTCAAAATTATTCTACCAGTCCATAAGCTGTTCTGTGTCAAAGCCATCTGAAACAGTAGTGCAAAAAAGGAATCCTGGTCAGAAACTGGCAATATGGGTACTATTTTATCCAGAGTCCACATAGTATATAGTGTTCATTATTCTCTAGTGGTGACTATAGTCATCAAAGGCAACATCCCATAATCAGATTAACCCTGTTGCTTACATTCTCTACAATGTCCTCATGTGACTTCATTTTCTACTGTGGGATGAATAGGTAGTACAGGTCCCTTTCCTACCAGTGAATGCACCAAACCAAGTTTCCTCCACTGATAGAAGATATAGGCAAATTTATTTTTATTTAATCCTTCACATTGTATAATATAACTTATAAAAATTGTTTAGCAAAATACTTGATATAAAATATTGATTCAAAATTGCTAGCCCAGATTATCTCTTTACCTTGATCCTGAGAGATAATGAAAGAGAAATTCAAGCATACTTGGATTCTAGATTCTGGAATGCAAAAGTTTCTTTTTTTCAAACTGAAATATATTTGACAGACAACACTGTGTATATTTCAGATGTACAGCATATTAATTTCATGTATTTATATATTGTAATATGATTGCCATTGTAGTGATAATAAGCATCTCTATCATAAAACAGTTATAATTTCTTTTTAGTGGGTGAAATATTAGATTCTAGTCTCTTAGTTTCATTATAATAGGATATTGTCTATATTCACTAGGTATTTGATCTCTAGGACATATTTACTACTTGTTACAAGTTTGTACACTAAAAAAAATATTCTAACCCTTCTCCCTGTCATCCCCTAGTAACCATTTACTCTGTTTTTTGAATTTGTTCTTTTCTAGATTCCATGTATATGGGATATCTTAGAGTATTTTTCTTTCTCGGTCTGACTTATTTCAGTTAGCCTAATATTCTCAAGATCCATCCACGTTATTGCAAATGACAGGAAATACTTCTCTCTCATGGCTGAATAATATTCCTTTGCACATATGTTTATCAGTTCAGTTCAGCTGATCAGTCATTTCTGACTCTTTGAGACCCCATGGACTGCAGCACGCCAGGCCTCCCTCTCCATCACCGACTCCCAGAGTTTACCCAAACTCATGTCCATTGAGTCGGTGATGCCATGCAACCACCTCATCCTCTGTTGTCCCCTTCTCCTCCCACTTTCAAACTTTCCCAGCATCACGGTCTTTTCAAATGAGCCAGCTCTTCCCATCAGGAGGCCAAAGTATTGGAGTTTAACCTTCAACATCAGTCCTTCGAATGAATATTCAGAACTGATTTCCTTTAGGATGGATTGGCTGGATCTCCTTGCAGTCCAAGGGACTCTCAAGAGTCTTCTCCAACACCAAGTTCGAAAGTATCAATTCTTTGGTGCTCAGTTTTCTTTATAGTCCAATTGTCACATCCATATAAGACTACCAGTAAAACAATAGCCTGTCTAGATGGAACTTTGTTGGCAAAGTAGTCTCGGCTTTTAAGTATGCTGTCTAGGTTGGTAATAACTTTCTTGCAAGGAACGAGATTCTTTAAATGTCATGGCTGCAGTTATCATCTGTGGTGATTTTGGAGCCCCCAAAAATAAAATCTGGCACTGTTTCCACTGTTCGCCCATCTATTTGCCATGAAGTGATGAGACCTGATGCCATGATCTTAGTTTTCTGAATGTTGACTTTTAAACAAACTTTTTCACTCTCCTCTCTCAATTTCATCAAGAGGCTCTTTAGTTCTTCTTCACTTTCTGTCATAAGGGTAGTGTCATCTGCATATCTGAGGTTATTGATATTTCTCCCAGCAATCTTGATTCTAGCTTGTGCTTCTTCCAGCCCAGTGTTTCTCATGATGTACTCTGCATATCAATAAAATAAGCAGGGTGACAATATACAGCCTTGATGTACTCCTTTCCTATTTGGAAACAGTCTGTTGTTCCATCTAACTGTTGCTTCCTGACCTGCATACAGATTTCTCAAGAGGCAGGTCAGGTGGTCTGATATTCCCATCTCTTTCAGAATTTTCTACAGTTTATTGTGATCCACACAGTCAAAAGCTTTGGTGTAGTTAATAAAGCAGAAGTAGATGTTTTTCTGGAACTCTCATGCTTTTTCAATGATCCAATGGATGTTGGCAATTTGATCTCTGTTTCCTCTGCTTTTTCTAAAACCATCTGGAACATCTGGAACTTGAAGGTTCATGCACTGTTGAAGCCTGGTTTTGGGGAATTTTGAGTATTACTTTACTATCATGTGAGATGAGTGCAATTGTGCGGTAGTTTGAGCATTCTTTGGGGTTGCCTTTCTTAGGGACTGGAATGAAAACTGACATTTCCAGTCCTGGAGCCACTGCTGACTTTCCCAAATTTGCTGGCTTATTGAGTGCAGCACTATCACAACATTATCTTTTAAGGTTTGAGATAGCTCAACTGGAATTCTATCACCTCCATTAGCGTTGGTCATTGTGATGTTTCCTAAGGCCCACCTGACTTCATATTCCAGGATGTCTGGCTCTAGGTCAGTGATCGCACCATCATGGTTATCTGGGTCGTGAAGGTCTTTTTAGTACAGTTCTTCTGTGTGTTCTTGCCACCTCTTCTTAATATCTTCTGCTTCTGTTAGGTCCATACCACTTGTGTCCTTTATCGAACCCATCATTGTGCAAAATGTTCCCTTGGTATCTCTAATTTTCTTGAGGAGATCTCTAGTCTTTCCCATTCTGTTGTTTTCCTCTATTTCTTTGCATTGATTGCTGAGGAAGGCTTTCTTCTCTCTCCTTGCTCTTCTTTGGAACTCTGGATTCAAATGGGAGTATCTTACCTTTTCTCCTTTGCTTTTTGCTTCTCTTCTTTTTACAGCTATTTGTAAGGTCTCTTCAGACAACCATTTTGCCTTTTTGCATTTCTTTTCCATGGAAATGGTCTTTATACCTGTCTCCTGTACGATGTCTCGAACCTCTGTCCATAGTTCATCAGGTACTCTGTCTATCAGATCTAGTCCCTTAAATCTATTTCTCACTTCCACTGTATAGTCACAAGGGATTTGTTTTAGTTCATACCTGATCTCCAGTAGCATATGGGGCACCTACCAACCTGGGGAGTTCCTCTTTCAGTATCCTATCATTGTACCTTTTCATACTGTTCATGGAGTTCTCAAGGCAAGAATACTGAAGTGGTTTGCCATTCCCTTCTCCAGTGGACCACATTCTGCCAGACCTCTCCACCATGACCCTGGCCCGCCTTGGGTGGCCCCACACGGCATGGCTTAGTTTCATTGAGTTAGACAAGACTGTGGTCCTGTGATCAGATTGACTAGTTTTCTGTGATTATGGTTTCAGTGTGTCTGCTCTTTTATGCCCTCTCGCAGCACCTACCGTCTTACTTGGGTTTCTCTTACCTGAGACATTGGGTATCTCTTTACGGCTGCTCCAGCAAAGCGCAGCTGCTGCTCCTTACCTTGGACGTGGGGTTGCTCCTCTCCTCTAGAAGGTACACATATGTGTATACCTTGTCGTTTTACCCATTCATTTGTTGATGGGCTCCTGGTTTGTTTCTATATCTGAGCTATTAAGAAAACTGTGGTAAAATATATGAGATGACATATATCTCTTTGAAAATCTGTTTTTATTTCCTTTTGGTGTATACCCCAAAATGGAATCTCTAGATCATAAGGTAGATCTCTTTATTTTTTCTTTGAGGATCCTCCATATTGATTTCCATAGTAGCTGAACCGACTTGCATTCCCGCAAATAATGTACACGACAACTTCACTTTTCTTTTAAACCTTGCCAAAACTTACCATCCTTTGTCTTCTTGATGATCAGTTCAGTTCAGTTCAGGTGCTCAGTGGTGTCCGACTCTCTGCAACCCCATGAATCGCAGCATGCCAGGCCTCCCTGTCCATCACCAACTAGTGGAGTTTACTCTAACCCATGTCCATCGAGTCGGTGTTGCCATCCAGCCATCTCATCCTCTGTCGCCCCCTTCTCCCCCTGCCCCCAATCCCTCCCAGCATCAGGGTCTTTTCCAGTGAGTCAGCTCTTCGCATTAGGTGACCAAAGTACTGGAGTTTCAGCTTCAGCATCAGTCCTTCCAATGAACACCCAGGACTGATCTCCTTTAGGATGGACTGGTTGGATCTCCTTGTAGTCCAAGGGACTCTCAAGAGTATTCTCCAACACCACAGTTCAAAAGCATCAACGCTTTGGCACTCAGCTTTCTTCACAGTCCAACTCTGACATCCATACATGACCATTGGAAAACCATAGCCTTGACTAGACCGACCTTTATTGGCAATGTAATGTCTCTGTTTTTTAATATGCTATCTAGGTTGATCATAACTTTCCTTCCAAGGAGTAAGCATCTTTTAATTTCATGGCTGCAGTCACCACCTGCTGTGATTTTGGAGCCCAAAAATAAAGTCTGGCACTGTTTCCACTCTTTGCCCATCTATTTCACTTGAAGTGATGAGAGTGGATGCCATGATCTTAGTTTTCTGAATGTTGAGCTTTAAGCTAACTTTTTCACTCTCCTCTTTCACTTTCATCAAGAGGGTGTTTAGTTCCTCTTCACTCTCTGCCATAAGGGTGGTGACATCTATATATCTGAGGTTATTGACATTTCTCCTGGCAATGTTGATTCCAGCTTGTGCTTTATCCAGCCTAGTGTTTTTCATGATGTACTCTGCATATAAGTTAAATAAGCAGGGTGACAATATACTGCCTTGACATACTCCTTTTCCTATTTGGAACCAGTCTGTTATTCCATGTCCAGTACCAACTGTTGCTTCCTGACCTGCATACAGATTTCTCAAAAGGAAGGCCAGGTGGTCTGGTATTCCCATCTCTCAGAATTTTCCACAGTTTGTGTGATCCACACAGTCAAAGGCTTTGGCATAGTCAATAAAGCAGAAATAGAAATTTTTCTGGATCTTTCTTGCTTTTTTGATGATCCAATGGATGTTGGCAATTTGATCTCTGGTTCCTCTGCCTTTTCTAAAACCAGCTTGAACATGTGGCAGTTCACGGTTCACGTATTGCTGAAGCCTGGCTTGGAGAATTTTGAGTATTACTTTATTAGCGTGTGAGATGAGTGCAATTGTGTGGTAGTTTGAGCATTCTTTGGGATTGCCTTTCTTAGGAATTGGAATGAAAACTGACCTTTTCCAGTCCTGTGGCCACTGCTGAGTTTTTCAAATTTGCTGGCATACCGAGTGCAGTACTTTCACAGTGTCATCTTTTAGGATTTGAAATAGCTCAACTGGAATTCCATCATCTCCACTAGCTTTGTTCATAGTGATGCTTTCTAAGGCCTACCTGACTTCATATTCCAGGATGTCTGGCTCTAGGTCAGTGATCACACCATCATGGTTATCTGGGTCGTGAAGGTCTTTTTAGAACAGTTCTTCTGTGTGTTCTTGCCACCTCTTCTTAATATCTTCTGCTTCTGTTAGGTCCATACCACTTGTGTCCTTTATCGAACCCATCTTTGTGCAAAATGTTCCCTTGGTATCTCTAATTTTCTTGAAGAGATCTCTAGTCTTTCCCATTCTGTTGTTTTCCTCTATTTCTTTGCATTGATCGCTGAGGAAGGCTTTCTTCTCTCTCCTTGCTCTTCTTTGGAACTCTGGATTCAAATGGGAGTATCTTACCTTTTCTCCTTTGCTTTTTGCTTCTCTTCTTTTCACAACTATTTGTAAGGTCTCCTCAGACAACCATTTTGCCTTTTTGCATTTCTTTTCCATGGAGATGGTCTTTATACCTGTCTCCTGTACGATGTCTCGAACCTCTGTCCATAGTTCATCAGGTACTCTGTCTATCAGATCTAGTCCCTTAAATCTATTTCTCACTTCCACTGTATAGTCATAAGGGATTTGATTTAGGTCATACCTGAATGGTTTAGTGGTTTTCCCTACTTTCTTCAGTTTAAGTCTGAATTTGCCAATAAGGAGTTCATGATCTGAGCCACAGTCAGCTCCTGGTCTTGTTTTTGCTGACTGTATAGAGGTTCTCCATCTTTGGCAGCAAAGAATATAATCAATCTGATTTCTGTGTTGACCATCTGATGAGGTCCATGTGTACAGTCTTGTCTTGTGTTGTTGGAAGAGGGTGTTCGCTCTGACCAGTGTGTTCTCTTAGTAAAACTCTATTAGCCTTTGCCCTGCTTCATTCTGTACTCCAAGGCCAAATTTGACTGTTACTCCAGGTGTTTCTTGACTTCCTACTTTTGCATTCCAGTCCCCTATAATGAAAAGGACATCTTTTTTGGGTGTTAGTTCTAAAGGTGTGAGGTAATAGCTTATTTTGGTTTTGATGTATATTTTTCTGGTTAAGTACCTGAACACCTCTTCACATACCTGTTAACCATTTGCATGTTTCCTTGGCAAAATGTCTTTCTTCCCTTTATCTATTTTAAAATCAGATTGGTATTGAGTTGTATGAGGTCTTCATATTTTTTGTATATTAACTGCTATAATTGGTTTGCAAAAATTTTCTCCCATTCTATGGATTGCTTTTCATTTAATTGCTTTCTTTGCTTTGCAGAGGCTTTTAAATTTGTTATAGTCACATCAGTTTGTTTTTTTGTTTTTTTCTTTTTTTTTTGGCCTTTGTTGTTTGTGCTTTTGGTGTCATATTTAAAATATCATTACCAAGACTAATGTTGAGGAACTTCTACCCTGTGTTTTCTTCTAGGAGTTATGGTATCAGGTCTAATATCTATGATTGATGTCAAGTTAACATTTTTTGTGTGTGTTATAAGATAGTGGTCCACTTTCAGTGTCCTGTGTGTTGATCTGGTTTTCTCAACACCATTGATTAAAGAGACCATCCTTTTTCCACTGGGTGTTCTTGGCTTCCTTTTCAAATATTTTGACCATATTAGGATGATATCCTTCTTGGTTCTGAGAGGGTAACATGCAGAAAGGCCAGGGGTCTCCAAAGGGAGGAAATAGATAGCAAGTGTCAGACATTTTTTCTTTCTCTCTCTCTTAGGTAGCAGGAGGAAACAGTGTTAAATTTTTTTGTTCTCTATACAAATTTAAAAAGAGGTTTCTCTTAAAATTCTGTGTTGCCATGACCACACCTGGTTTCACCTGAACTTTACTTTTCTCAAACCTTGAGCTAACCAATGCATTTTTTATGGAAATGTTTGTCTTAAGCTATGTTAATGAGCTATGTATTTACCCTAGACTCTGTCTTTCTTCAAGTCCATTCCTCTTAAGACTCAGAACTGATAAGGGCTCAACAAACCTGTATGTTTTACACATATATTGTTCTCCTAATCTATGTTAATGAAACTGTATATTTACTTGGAAACTTGCCTTTCTTCAAGATTCATATCAATCATTTTATGGCCAGGGATGACTCAGCTGGTGCCAGTGTTGTCTCAAAATGTATGTTGTGGGTGAGGGGTCTGGTCCCACTCTGAGTTTTGAGGTATTTCCTTTCTCTAATTAACAGCTCACTGATAGATATATAACATACTTCGAAAGGCTAGCAAGGAGGCACTCTTTCTGCCCCCTTCTGATGTCGATGTCAGAAGCTTTCTATATCTCTTTTATACTTTAATAAAACTTTATTACATAAAAGCTCTGAGTGATCAAGCCTCATCACTGGCCCCGGCTTGAATTCCTCTCCTCCAGAGGCCAAGAATCTTGGAGTCTTTCATGGCTCAATGACAACCTTTCAGTTCCCCGTTCTGCTCTGCTTGTCTGTATGTCTATTTTTATTCTAGAACCATACCGTTATTATTACAAAATTTCATGTAGAGTATTTTGTAATGAGGTATGTGATACCTCCAACTTGGTTCTTCTTTTTCAGGGTTGCTTTTGATATGGGAAGCACAGTGACTGAAACCACCCGCCCTGGCCAGACTCTCTAGCAACCATTTGCATGAGTTGTTTTATGAGACAGGAGGTCTTGGTAAGGAATATGGAAGTAATAAGCCACCACCAACCGGGAGAGTTTGGGAAAGGTCAGGAGGAGACACCGCGTGTCTGTCCACCTCCCAGAATCCCTCTCGCTAGCATCCATCTTGGCTGAGTGATGCGTGCACCACCAGGAAGGACTCTGAGTCAGAATGATTGGCCACAGACAACCCAGAAACTAATCCCATCACCAGAAAACCTCAGACTGTGAGCCATGTGGCAGAGCAGGTCTCCTGGGTTGCCTACCCTGCTGCTCTCTGCCCAAGTGCCCTCTTCCAATAAAGTCTCTAGCTTTGTCCCCACATGTCTCCTCGGAAAATTCTTTTCTGAGTGTTAGACAAGAGCCCACTCTTGGGGCCCTGGAGAGGGACTCCCCCTTCCTACAACACTTTGACTATTCAGAGTCCTTTGTGGTTCCATACAAATTTTTGGATTTTTTTTTTCTATTTCTGTGAAGCATGCCATTCGAATTTTGATAGGGATAGAACTGAATCTATAGATGGTGATCTATATCTATAAATTTATTGTCTATCTCTAAATCTATGACCATTTTAGCAATATTAGTTCTTTCAATTCATGAACATCAAATATCTTTCCTGTTGTTTTTGCCTTGGATTTCTTTCAACAAAGTTGTGTACTTTCATTGTACAGATATTTTACTTAAGTGTTTAAAATTTTTTTCTAGGCATTTTATTGTTTTAAGCTATTAAAATGGGCTAGCTTCCTTTATTTCTTTTCAGATATTTCTTTATTATAGAAATGATTTCTGAATATTGATTTCTTAAATCTTTTAGCTGTACTGACTTTGTTATTTCCAACAGTTTTGGTTGTCTTTGTTACCAGTTGTCTTTGGTAATTTCTGTATGTAATATTATATCATCTGCGAATGGTGGCAACTTACTTCTTTTTTATTTGGATGCTTTTCATTTCTTTGTCTTGCCTAATGACTCTAGCTAAGACTTCCAGTGCTATATTGAATAAGAATGATAAGAGTGGGTATCCTGGTCTTGACAATGATCTTAGAGAAAAATCTTGTACTTTTTTACCATTGAGTGGAATATGAGCTGTAGGTTTGTTATATGTGGCCTCTATTATTTTGAGATGTGTTTTTTCCTATACACAATAAGTTGAGGATTTTTATCATGAAAGGGTGTTGTATTCTGGCAAATACTTTACCTGCATCTTTTGAGGAGATCAGGCTTTACCTGGTGGTTTAAATAGTTAGGAATCTGCCTGCAGTGCAGAAGACCCAGGTTCAATCCCTGGGTTGGGAAGATCCACTGGAGAAGGAAACTGCAACCCTCTCCAGTATTCTTGTCTGGACAGTTCCATGGACAGAGGAACCTGGTGTGCTACAGTTCATGGGATCACAAAGAACAGGACCCGACTGAACTACTAACTTGCCCATTGAGGTGATCATGTAACTTTTCTCTTTCATTGTATTAATGTAAAGTATCACATCCATGGATTTGCATATGTTGAACCATCCTAACATCCCAGGGATAAATCCATTGGTCATTATGTATAACCCTTTTAATGTGTTCTTAAGCTTGGCTCCCTATTATTCTTTGCATCTATATTCATCGGGGATATTGGTCTATAGTTTTCTTTCCTTGCACTGTCTTTGTACTTTGGCTTTAGTATCTGGGTAAGGCTGGCCTTGTAGAATGAGCTTTGATGTATTCAGTGTTTGAAAATGTTTAAAAAGAATTGGCATTAATTCTTGCAATATTTGGTAGAATTCACCAGTGATATCATTCAGTTCTGGGGTTTTCTGTGTTGGGCTTTTAAAAATTGCTATGTAAATTTTTTTTTACTTGTTCCTGGTCTGTTTAAGTTTTCTGTTTCTTACTGATTCAGTGTTGGTTGTGTTTCTAGGGACTTACTCATTTCTTCTAGGTTATCTAACTTGTTGGTATATAATTGTTCATATCCTCTTATGATCGTAAGTATTTCTAGAGTGTAAAGTTGTGATGTCTTCTTTTTCATTTATCATTTCATTTATTTGTGTTTTTATCTTAGCTAAAAGTTTGTCAATTATTTAAAATACTTTGAAACACCAGTTCTTTGTTCCACTGACCTTTTGTATTATTGTCCTGACCTTTATTTCATTTACGTCTTCTTTGATCTTTACTATTTCCTTCCTTCTGCTAACTTTGAGCTTCATTTGTTCTTTTTCTAGTTCCTTGAATTGTAAAGTTAGGTTGTTTATTTGAGATCTTCTAATTTCTTAATTTTTTCAGTTTTCTTTAAAACTTTCCTTTTAGAACTGATTTTGCAACACTCCCTAGGATTCAATATGTCTGTTTCCCTTTTCATTTATTTGAAGTTAATTTTTTATTTCCTTTTTTATTTCTTCTCTGTTTAGTTTCTACAGATTTGTAGGTTTCCAGGTTTCCTCTTATTGTTGATTTCTAATTCAAACCACTGTGGTCAGAAAAGATAGTAGGGATCATTTCAACCTTCTTAAGTTTGCTAAGCTTTGATTTGTGTCCTATCATATCCTCTACCCGGGAGAATGTTCTGTGTAAAATACAAAGAATTAATTTTGGTACTGTTGGATGGAATGTTCTGTATATGTCATGTGCACTTAGGCTAAAGTGAGGTTCCATTCCAATGCTTTCTTGGTGATTTTCTGTCTGTGTGATCTATCCCTTCCTGACTGTGGAGGACAGAAGCACCCTACTATTGTGTTTTCTTGTTTTGTTTTGGCCATGCCACACAGTTTGTGGTTCCTTTTTACCCCACCAGGGACTAAACCCATGCTCCCTGCAACAGAAGCACAAATCCTTACCAGTAGACTGCCAAGGAATTCCCCCTCCTACTTTTGCTATATTGTTGTCTAGTTCTTCCTTCTTTTTCATTCAGCCAGCTAATTAATCACCTTTTGGTTGATAGATTGAATTCATTGATATTTAGTGATTTTTGACACATAAAGACGATTTCCATCTTATTATTTATCTTCTGATTCATTAATATCTCTTGTTTCTTTTCCCTTCTGTTTCTGCCTACACTTACACACTGTTGGTTTCCCATGGAAATATTCTCTGCTCCCTATGTTTTGTGTTTTATGCATCTACTCTAAATTTTTGCTTTTAGTTTACATGAGTGTTATTTAAAACATCTAGATAAAATAGTACATCTTATGCTGATAGCAATTTATCTTTACTCACCTATAAAGGCTCCATCCTTTTACTCCTCTCCATTATATATTTGATGTCATAATTTGCCTCTGTTTATGCTGTTTGCCTGTTAACAAATCATAGAAACTATAGTTGTTAATTCTTTTTTTACCCTTTATACCATATAGTTCAGATACCATTCTAATATAGAATGACAATTTTCTGATTCTGTCTATATTTTACCTTTACCAGAGTGCTATGTACTTTCATATGTTTTCATGTCATTAATTAGTATCTTTTTATTTAAGCTCAAAGAATTTTCGGTATTTCTTGCATGTAGACTTAAGGTGAATTCCTTTAGCTTTTGTTTAGGAAAGTTTTTATTTTTCAATACTTCAAGGATAACATTGCCAGATAAAGTATTGAAAGGTTGTTGCCGAGTCATGAAAGACACTGGAATTCTTGATCTCCAGAGGAGAGGGATTCAACCCGGGGCCAGTGACAAGGCTTGATCTCAGAGCTTTTGTGTGATAAAGTTTAATTAAAGTATAAAAGAGATAGAGAAAGTTTTTGACATAGACATCAGAAGGGGGCAGAAAGAGTGCCCCTTCTGCTAGTCATTAGCAGGAAGTTATATAGCTACTAGCTGGCTGCTAATTAGACAAAGAAATGTCTCAAAACTCAGAGTGACACCAAGGCCCCTCACCCACAACATGCATTTTGAGATAACATTGGCACAAGGTGAGTCATCTCAGGCCATAAAATGATAGATTTGAATCTTGAAGAAAGGCAGATTTCCAAGCAAATATATAGTTTCATTAACATAGATTAGTAGAACAGCTGTATGAGTAAAACATACTGGTTTGTTGAGCCGTTATCTGCTCTGAGAGGCTTCCATGGTGGCTCGGTGGTAAAGAATCTGCCTGCCTACAATGCAGGAGACCCTGGTTCAACCCCTGAGTCAGGAAAATCCCCTGGAAAAGAGAAAGGCAAACCAGTCCAGTATTCTTGCCTGGAAAATCCATGGACAGAAGAGCCTGGTGGGCTAGAGTTCATGCGCTCGCAAAGAGTCAGACACGACTGAATGACTAACACACACACACACACACACACACACACACACACACATCTGTTCTGAGTCTTAGGTGCAACCAACTTGAAGATAGACAGAGTTTAAGGTAAATACATAGTTCATTAACATAGTTTAAGAAAAACATTTCCATAAGAAACATGCATTGATTAGCTCAAGGCTTGAAAGAAGTTAAGTTCAGGTGGAACCAGATGTTGTCATGGCAACACAGAATTTTAGAAGAAACCTCCTTTTAGTTTTGTATAGAGAAGGGGAAAAAAATCTGACACTTAAGTTTGTTGCCTTCTGCCACTTAAGAGAGAGGTAAAAAATGTCTGACACTTTCAGCCTATTTCCTCAGTTTGGAGACCCCCTAGCCTTCCTGCCTCTTACCCAATCAGTATTCTTGTCTTAAATGTTAATTTTCAGCACTCTGAATATGTCATTACACTCTCCCTTCAGTTCAGTTCGGTTCAGTTCAGTCACTCAGTTATGTCCAACTCTGCGTGACCCCATGGACTACAGCATGCCAGGCTTCCCTGTCCATCACAACCTTCTAGAGCTTACTCAAATTCATGCCCATCGGGTCAGTAATGCCATCCAACCATCTCATCCTCTGTCATCCCCGTTTCCTCCTGCCTTCAATCTTTCCCAGCATCAGGGTCTTTTCAGATGAGAGAAGAAATATCTTGCCCAAGGTCATGCATTTAGCAAGTGACAGAGCTGAGATTTAACCCAGAAAGCCTGACTTAGAAACTGCTCTTCTAACACTGTGCTATGACAACTCAAGGAAAAGAGAATGGAATAAAATCAGAGAAAAAAAATTTTTTTTAAATAGAAACATGTGTGCGAGAAAAGGAAGCATGTAAAAGACTAAGAAAAGGTGTGCAATATGGTAAAATAAATAAATAAAACAACGCTGGAAAAAATGAAAGAAAACAGAACAATGATAACTGATGAAAAAAGACAACATATATAGAAAAGACTGAGAAAACTGTGACAATGAGCATCAAAGGAGAAAAAATAAAACTTTCTGAAGTCTGCCTTCATTATTCCCTGTAGGAGCTGAAGCAGAAGTGAGTCACGTGAAAGGGATTCCTCTTCCCCAGAGCAGGTGGGAAGTGAATAAGAGGCTACAGCTGTGAGGGGTGCTTCCCAGGTGGCTCAGGGGTAAAAGATTCTCTTGCTAATGCAGGAGACCCGAGGTTCAATCCCTGGGTCAGGAAGATCCTCTGGAGAAGGAAATGGCAACCCACTCGAGGATTCTTTCCTGGAAAACCCCGTAGACAGAGGAGAGGTGTAGCAGGCTACAGCCCATGAGATTGCAAAGAGTCAGACCCAACTTAGGGACTAAACAGCGGCAGCAGCTGGTGAGGAAGCGTCAGCCCTGTACTTGTAAGGAATGGGTGGTGTAAGGAACAGGTGGTGTTTCCCATGTGATTATCATAATACCTGCACTGGTCATTAGGCGCTCTAGGGTGAATCTCTGAGATGGTGTTAAGACAATGGACAAATTATATTTGCTGCAGCAAATTATTCTACTACTGATTTATTGTGACAGCTGCCAAGGGAAATAACCCTCTAGGAAATAGCCCTCTAGGCAATAACAGACTTTTCCAGAAATAAACATGGCATTCACAGAAAACCAGGGATGAGAAACAGGAACAGAAATCAAGTTCTTCTGAGGAAACAATAAGTTAACTAGTAAGTTTCAGTATATCAACCTGATAGAATACAATGCAATATTTTAAATTATGATTTAAGAATACAATATAAATATGAAAATGACATATTAGTGTTAAAAACAAAACATAAAATAGGTTCTAAAGTCTTGCTTAAATATTGATTGTGATTATTTCAGAATACACATCCATGTTATTAATATTTATGATTCTAGATGACCATAATTTGTTCAATTAAAACCTTCTTTAGGGGCCATGGGGAAGGGATAGAGTTGTAGTTTGGGGTTAGCAGATGCAAACAATTATATACAGACTAGATAAATAAGAAGGTCCTACTTTATCACATAGGGAGATATATTCAATATCCTGTGATAAACCATGATGGAAAGTAGGGAAAATGAATATAGCTGAATCCCTTTGCTATATAGCAGAAGTGACTACAACACTGTAAGTTCAATACACTTTAATTTTTAAAAAGCCTTTAAGTGAGATTGTCTCTTAAATAAAAATAAATAAATAAATAAAATAAAAAATATAAAATAAATATAAATAAAATATAAATGTAATATAAATAAAATATAAATATAATATAAATAAAAATATAAATAAATATACAATATAAAATTTATATTTTATAAATATATAAAATAAATAAAAATAAAATAAATCACAAAATAAATAAAATAAATAAAATTTAAAAATTTTAAAAACATAGAAAGGAAAAACAAACAGTATATTTGCCAAATACTTCTATAATGAAAAATATCATTTTCCTCTGATATCATTAATGGCACTGTCTAAATTACATGAGTAGAAATGCCATATTACAAACCATGAAATAAAATAGGAAATAAAACAGTATCTTTAAAAAGTAAATAATTAAAATATCTTTAACCATGAAAGTACTAAGTTGACTGGCATTACATTTCCTTTCAAAACTAAAGCAATAACCATTGGTAAATAATTTATCACCTCTAATAGAAGGAAGCATATTGATTCACTTAAAAGCCCAAAATTTTACTGATATGCTGTTCTGAAAAGAATTATATGAAAATTTGCACAAAGGACATGAAAAACATTCTGAATATGCCTACTTTAGTGACTTTTGGTGAATAGTTTTGAATGATAACACACCACCCTATTTCTAAGCCTCATTTTTGCCAGTGATAGCAGGTAAGTTACCATCCAAATGCCAGGATTTGTTCATCTTTGTTTATGAAGTAGGATATTTGCTCACCATATACATCTATCTAGTGGTGTCCTGGCAAAGTAGCTCATCGAAGTAAAAAGTATTTCTTCATAGTGTTTTCTAATTTTTATGCATTTAATCTACAAATGGTTTAATGACCAGCTTTCAAAATTTTTCAACATGTCCTTAAGAGCTACTATTTGCCAACTCCTCAGAACACTACTGCTTAAAAAAAAAATAGATATCATGAATTTTCTGGGTTTTCTTTTCCTTTCTGAGTCCACAGAAAAGTATGGTTATACCAACTACTTTAAATTTAAAAAAATCCAAGGATGACATGATTATTGAATATTTGAGCATATTTTAAAAGAATCTTCAGCTGATCAAAAAGCATTCTCAAGGTCTTAATCAATGCGAGCAGAGTTTCTTTTCAAGTGAGGTTTATGCTATGCACATGCATGATAACTCCAAATAAATGAACTGACTTTTACTAACTTGAGAAACATAACGTATTATGTGCTGGCTACTTCCATTCACTAGTCACTGCATGCGGTGTGACCTCACCAAATCTATTAAGCCAAGTACTCCTGCCAAAAAATAAACTACCTTCACAGGTTATTGATCCAACTGTCCATAGTGGGTCAAGACCTCATGCTCCTTTTAGGAAATATTGTGACCCCAAAATTGAATTGTGTCTAATTTAGCTCTATCACATAATATGCATCTAAGTTTTGCCTTTCAGACAGAAAAGAACAGAAAATACATTCAATCAATGATCTGATCTATCCCATGACATTCTCTCAATTTGTTTAATCTATTACTTTGTGTTCTGATGCTTCAGCCTCTACCTCCCCCAGCCTATAACCTACTGTTGTGTCAATGGGTGTCTGTCTTCACTTGACCTGGTATCTCCTCATAGGCAAGAGCATACAAAACCCAAAATAGGTTTCAAAATGTGATAAGATTTCATTGAAACAAGAGGACACAATTACCAATACTTTCTACTGGGCAAATAATTATTCTAGTTTCCTCTTGTTGCATTTGGAGTCAAAACTAAACAAAGTGACTCCTGTGAACCAGTTATTTATCTTTTGCTTTTGCTTTAATTGTGCATTTTTATACAATTTTACAGGTTACTTTACACTCACAGGTATTACACAATATTGGCTGTATTCCCCACATTGTACAACACAACCGTGAGCCTATCTTACATCCAGTAGTTTCTACCTCCAATTCCCACACCTCTATATTGCCCTCACCCCTCTCCCATCTGATAGCCAAGAGGTGAGGATGGGCAGAGAGAGGCAGAAGCCAGGGAGGTGGCACAGTTTGCCTCTGCACCCTCCACCCCCACCAACCAGTCCTTCTCAAGTTAATTCAGAATTCTCTGCAGAAAAAAATGCCCCCCTTGGGCTTAACTAGATCCAGTTGTTTTTCTTATTTGCAATAAAAACAGGCTGCCCTAAATTTCCTTGATAAGAATGACCAGGCATGGTCTTTGTACTGGAGAGCTGTTTGCTCACTGTTGTGTAACTGTTTATATTTCAGAAACTGCCAGGAATTGGGGATATTTTCAGTAACAGGAGAAAGATCTTAGCAGGAGCCTGAGCTGCACGCACGCTGTTGAGAGGTGTGGCTTTGTTTTCAGACATGCTGTCCCATATACTCAGTGTGGCTGCAAGTGTGTTGGGAAGAGGGGTGGGACTCAGGGTCTATTCAGAAAGGGCCAGAGAGGTCAGTCCTCCTGGTTCCTGGGAACAAAGGAAAGAGTGGCCTGTTTCCTGTCTGGGGGAGGGGTATTCATCACCCCTTTCCCTGAGCCTGTGGTTATTCAGGCCTCATTCCAATTTCTGAAGTACAGATTTCATTTAAAATTTTCTTTGCAGTAGTGAGTCAATAAAATCAACTAAGTATTCAGAGGCCTTTGGTGTAAAGATTTACAAGCTGAAAATGCAAGTTCTGGGGTCAGATGGCCTTTTACATGAGTGAGTTTCAGCCGGAGGGAGAGCAATGAGTGCTCCTGAAGAGATATCTTAGTTCCCTGCCCAGGGATGGAACCTGGGTACCCTGGATGAAACCCCAGGAATCCTAGCCAACACACCCCCAGGGACTAGAGGCTAGAAGCAAAGTGACTCTGGCTCTTTCCCCCATTTGAAAGCAAGAATGTTTCAAGGAGGCAAAAACTGTAAATAGATAAAAAGTTTATTGTTAGAGATACAGCACATTGTATGGCAGAGCACACAGAGAAACAGGTTGTTTATTTAAGACAGAAGCAAAGCAAAAATATGTCTCCAGAGAGAAAGGGTATGGGCATCCTCTCTAATGAGGAGGAGTACAGTAAGTCAGAGCTAAGCAGAGACACACACCCCGTGGTGGAGTGTGGTCGTCCTGAATGCAGGGGAGTGCAGTAAAGAAGTGACATAAATAACTTATGTAAGATAGTCCATTAGGATCTTTGTTACCTTTGGCCAAATATCTGGTTAATACCTTCATACATGACTGGTCCATGGACCCTCAAAATGTGCATGTGAAAATGTTTTCTAAGATCCCACCACAGAGGCCTATGGGTGCATGTCCACACTTATGGGGTGAAGCCCGTTCCCTTTTCCCACCCCAAAGAAGTCTTCCTGTGCATGTGTAGACAGGGAAGTCTTTGTTGAACTCAGGAGTGGGCACCTTATCTCTTTGCTTTAGCAGAGCTCTGCTTTTGCCACTAGCTTTGTCCTTGGAGAGTCTGGGTGTGAACAAAGCTTGAATTTTACTCGACTTGACAAACACCAGGTGTCCAGCCCAGAGGCACACTATCTCCTACCTCATGAAGTGCAGGTTCCCTTCCTCTCTGTGTCTTGGTTTCCATGTCTGTAAAATGAGAAGGGTTTGACCAGATTATCCCTGAGGTAGAGTGAAGATGAACATCCCTTGTACTTCAAGGCAGGAAGAGGTTGGGGGATGAATCTGAACATGGCTGGACACCCTCTCTGCCTGAAACTTTAGAAGGGATTAAAATTGTGCAGATGGTACATTCTCTGATGAGCCATCCACAGTCACACTGTCACGGGAAGAGAGATCCTGGGTGGTCAAGGTCAAGGGTGAGGAAATTCTACTGGGTGTAAGGCCACTCAATATGGCCAGAGAGGCTAGTACCTCCCTTCCAGCAAAGGGAAGCCATGACCTTCAAGCCCCAAGGCTACAGATTGCATTGGTGAGAGGATTCTGGGGTTTGGAGAGAGGTCCAAACAGGGCTCTACCTGGGGGAGGCCTCAATAGAAGGAATTTGAAACTATGGGAGAGAATGAGCGCAAGACTAGAGTGAGTGCAAGGAGAGAAGGGAGCCGGAGCTGAGGCTCCTGCTCCCCTCTGTGGAGTGGCAGGAGAGGAGGAGAGGTTAGAGAAAAAGACTGAAGGAGAAGAAGATTGAAGGCAGGAGATGAAAGGCAAGGAGGAGGCAGTGACCAGTGGGGTCAAATGCAGCCCATGTTTGGCAGAGGTGGAGGGCTAGACACCCGTCTTGTTGAGGAGACACTGGATTTTGCAACAGGGGCATCTTGGAGATCTCCTTTTAGCCCTTGCCCCTAAGTCAGCAGGCTGCCCCCTGCCCATTTTTGTTGTTACAAGCCTTCCAGGTGTGAAGTCGGTTTCGAACTTTATTCTGATGGAGGAGTTCCAGAGAAGGCCTGCCTTCTGGCCTTACCTCATGGCTCAGTGGAGAAGTCATGAAGTCAAGGGTCACCTTTTTATTGGAATTCTGGCAGCACACAGCCCTGGCATTGCCCCGTTCCTCCCTGGGGGGCTCAGGACTCACACATCATGAGGCGCATCTCAGCACAGGCTCTGTTGCTCCAGTTGCCATCCCAATAGATCTCTATGCACCTCTCCGGGCCTTTGTCAGTGACCCTGTTGTTGGGCTCATGGGGGCCCAGCTAGAACAGACCAGGGGCTCCCCTGTGGGGTAGATGAAAGTACGCTCCTTCCTGGTGTCGGTCATGCTCAGGAAAGCAGCCTTGTTCTGGGCTGTGGCCAGCTGAGTCAGGGCCTCATTCTCATCTGCAGAATGTGGGGAGGGCAACTGTCCCCTGGCCTGTGTGCAGATCTGCTGGGCATCCTGAAACGTTTTTTCAGAGCCTGCTGTCTTGAAGATCTTCTCCCTGACACTCCGGCCCTCAGGGAAGAGCACTGCTAGGGGAAGAGGAGAGTCAGGTTGGGGATGTGGCAGCACCTAGACCTTGTGCTTCAACTGGAGTCTCCAGCCTCCAATCCAGGTACTAGATAGGAAGAAAGTGAGGCACTTGGTTCAGAGCAGTCCTGGCTCCATGATGTGCCCTGTGAGTGGTGCTGTGGTCTCCAGGTACAGGTGAGGCCCCAGAACTCAGGTGCTTACTTCAGAGGCCCAAAGTTGCCCATGTCAAATGTAGATGAGGATCAGACCTTGCTGGATGTGACACCAAAGCTCCCATGTGCACTTTCTCTTTTTCCCACTGTTGTATGCCAGAACCGGGTTTTTAATTAGCGTGTAAATACTTAGGGCTTTGGCAGGGAAATGACACCATATAGTCCAAGGCAGCTCCTGAGAGTGTGGAAAACACCAAGCAGGCAGCTCACTCTCACCCGTGCATGATGACCGGGCGTGTGGAGTTGTCTTAGCGCTTCTGTGCTGTGTGAAGGGGTGAGGAGAAAGGGAGGACAGAGAGAGCAGCCAAGTGCTGATCTCGGCACTGGGGCAGTCCAGTGTTGGCTTCCGTATGCTTGCAGGTGATGCTACAGCCAGTCAGCCTCCCTGGACCACTGAGCAGGGGATGACGGCATCGGAGAGCTCTATGTGGGGGTGGGAGGGCAGGGTGGGATCAGCTTTGGAGAGCCCTGTCTGGGCCTCAGAAAGTCATGTGTTCAGCTCCACCTTGGCAATGACAGTCCAGGTGACAAGGGAAAATCACTTCCCTTTTCAGAGTCTCCATCCCTATTTCTAAGGTAGAGATACACTACATAACAGTATCCCCTATGTGACATGTTATGTATCTCTTTTTATTCCATCCCATCCATACCCCTCTGACTTCCAGAGTTGTGCATGGAAATCTTCAGCTATCCTAAGAGGGCTCTCACGGGACTGGTTTGGAACCCAGGTTGCAGCCTGACCCACTGACCTTTCCCTCTGAGTAGCTTCAACAAGCAGTCAGAGACCAGATTTTCCATGGAGTCAGGATGGCACCCAGACAGCCCTGGACAAGGTCAGTGCAAGCTCAAGTGCCATAATTGGTTATATCTCACGCATCTGGGTAGGTGTGCATGTGCATGCGTGAATATATCTGTGTGTCCATCTGAAGGTACATGGTCAACTCAAGGTCCATCATGATGTGTGTGCATATGTGTGCATGTGTATTCACGTATGTAGATGCTGTCAACTGAGTTACGGTGTTTAGGTACACATGTGTGGCCCACACATATGCCTAAGATCTCCTTTGTTTGTTTCAGTCTGCATATGAAGGAGTAAATAGGTGTCCAGATATGCTTGTGCAAGGAGGAAGACAAACTGCTGGAAATTCTCATCCTGCTACTTCAGTACTTAGTTGAGTTGAGTCCTTAGGGGCCAACCCTTTGTCTCACCCAATCAGGCCCCTTTATGCTCTGCTCCTTCAGAAAACTCTTCCTTTTTTGGATCAACAAGGTTTGATAAGTGATGTGCATTCAAAACTGTCATCAGGGAGAGCAGAGAAGGGGGAGGGAGAGTTGGTATACAGTCCCAGGGCACAGGGCACTCAGGTGTGTGCTCCAGGAGGCCTCTGCCAGCTTAGAATCCAGGCTTAGGGAAGAATCTCTGCTTTAAATACCCAAGGAGATGCAGGAACAGTCCAGCCCTGGCCAAATATTGGAGGCAGTCTGCTCCTGCCAGACTTAAGGTCATCTTTAGGGTGAGATACTTGGTGGCCACACACCAAGGTCAGGACCCCGGCAGCCTTGAACCCCACATGAAGCATCCCACCCCCACTCTTAGGACAAGATCTGGATTCTCTGCTGTCCTGGGCTGTGTGGCTGCTTCTCTGGGCATTTGCATACCTGGCCCCACAGAGGGAAGAAATGCATCCTGGGTTGGGTGTCCCCTTTTCGGTCATAGAAACCTGCCTAGAGTAGGCTGGGGTGAAGGTCTGCTGAACTAGTGGCATGGACTGCATCCTCTTCCTTGTCTCGTGCATCTGCTTGAGCTCCCAGAGCATGTGGGGCACGGTTCTGTCCCAGCCCCGTCCTTAGCCCCGCTCCTGCCCCAGGGCCAGGTCCAGTCCCAGTCATGGTCCCAGCAAGTCCAATTTAGACCCAGCCCCGCAAACTCCAAGCCAACCCCAGACCCAGTCTGAGGCCCACGATCAGGGCCTGGCTCAGGGTCAGGTCTAGAACTCACCTTTCTCACACTGAAAGGAGACATTCTGGAGGCGTTGTAGCTGTCCCTCTAAGATCACAAACTGATGCCTGAGAGCACTGATGTTTGCAGAAGAGAGAGGCTGAGTGAAGATGGGTCCAGTATAGCCTTGGGTCACTCAGAGCTCAGGCCTCAGGGGAGGGTGTCCAGGTGCAACGCATATTGGGGGTGGGGAAGGAGTTGGGAGAGAACCATAGGAGGCCCACCTCTGCTGACATAGCCGGCCTCTGCTGCCCACGGGATTTCCTGTGGTTCTCTTGTGAATAGTGTTCCCTCATCAGATCCCTGTACCTCACTGACACTGTACCGGATGACATTTTAATTCCAAACTCTAGGAATCTGATATGACTTCCTTTTGAGTGTGTGTGTGTGTTTGGGGGGCGGGCGGCATGATTATTTGAAGTTCAAGGTTATCTGATGAATTGGGAAGGGAGCTTTGCTTGTCCCAAAGATCAGAAGGAAAAACTGCTGAGGTTATTCTGCAGTGAGTCATAGAGGCTAAGACCAGGGTCCGCTTCACTTTCATCTGTTATTCTTTCCTGCTTCCACTCCCACCTGTAACTAAGGGGGATGCCTGAGAAGAGGGACTGAGCTGAAGAAGGTCTACTCCCTACCGCACACCCTAGTGGGGGTCTCCAGGGCTTCCTTACCTGGGACTGCAGTCTCTCCCTTTGCTCCTTTTTCTCCAAGATCACCTCTGTCCCCCTTTAGTCCTGGTGGGCCCATAGCACTTGAAGGTCTCTGTGGACTGATGGCTCCAGCAGGCCCTGGGACCAGAAAAGAATCATTGCACGTGTTCTGGGCACATTTTCCAGCATTTTTACCTCCCCCAATACATGGACTGTCATATCCCTCAGCAGTACACCCTCCTACATACAAATATCCCTCTGTGCCTGGAAGCTCTCCTTGCATCCTCTTCATACACTGTCGAATAACCCAACAACCAGCCTTCCCTGGATACAGACAGTCTATGCTACATGCACCATCCTCTCCCGAGAGATAGACAGTTCCCAGAGCCCAACACTGGCTCTTGTCCTGGAATGCCAGCTCTGACCTGGTGGCTGGTGGTGGTGGGCACAAGGAATGTGAGCCCAGCCCATGACCAGTGCTCACCTTCTGTGCCAGCACTTCTAGGGGTTCCCAGCTCACCAGGGGCACCTCTCTCTCCTTTGAGACCTGCGGGGCCTGGGGAGCCCTGAATGCCTGGGGCACCCACTCCTCCTGAGGAAGGAACATATTGGAGAAACACGGCTGAGAGTGCGCTCAGCAGGTACCATTTCCTCAGCAGTGTAGCTTGTCACCCACAGCTCCAGGTGAGAGAGCAACCTGGGAGACTGCTTCTGACCACCTGACCTCTTCCAGGAACAGTATTAGGGAAATTCAGCCAGTGTGGGAGAGTTGAGGGTGAGGCCCAGGCCAGGGCTACCAGGCACAGAGGATCCAGGCTTTTCCAGGCACTGTACACGTACCTTGGTCCCCACCAGGGCTGCCCATGTCACCCCACAGGTCTCCCTCCCTCACCCACCACATACCACCCTCCTACCTTTGGGCCCAGTCTTTACTTTGGGGCCTGGTGTGCCTGGAGGTCCCATGCTCCCCTGCCTCCCTGAAGGACCCTCTATCCCAGCTGGACCAGGCATGCCTGGAGGCCCTGGGGAAAAGGACCAGCCTGGTTAGTGACACTGAAACTCCTTGGAAGTGGGAGTGCATAAAAAATGGGGCTGTAATAGAACTCAGACCGGCAGCCTCTTCCTAAAGATGTTGCCCCCACTCCACCCTCCCCAGGAGCTCCAGCCTTCCCTGAAATAACCCCATGCCACCTTGAGAATGACCTTCTTCCTCTTCCTGGGGTGGAATCTGTGCACACCTACTGCCGTGTCCTAGCAGCAGCTCGCCACCTGCAGATACCTGCATTTCAAGCCCAGCTGCTCACCAGATGGTTCAGTGTCTCCCTTTGGTCCAGGTTCTCCAGCAGAGCCATTGTCCCCTTTTGGCCCAATGGGGCCAGCTGGTCCAGGCATTCCTGCTCATCCTGCAGGTCCTGGTGAACCTGTGACGTAGAAGAGATGGACATAAAGCTGACCCCGGCCCTGGAGGAGCCAGCTGCCCACAGATTCAGGGCCCTGGCATTCTTTCAGGGTTCTGTAGGGTGTAGACACTCCCCTCCACCTGACTGGTCCATTGGTGATTCAGGAAATGCGTGTGCACATCCCCATTTTACAGGTGAAGAAACAGGCTTACAGAGTTGGAGGCAGATCCAAAACAAGACCCACCTGACTGCATACAATGCATCTGCCCCCGCCCCAAGGCCACAGTATTTATGGCAGTTAAGTCTGTCATCTTTTACCCTTGACCATGGACTCCCTGGCCTCCACCTTCTGAGAACCAAGGTTTATGTCAGAAATGACACCTGACACTAATCACCAGAGGAATATAAATCAAAAGCACAATGAGCTGTCATTGCATAACTTTAGAATGGCTATGATGAGAAAGATAGCAAATAAGAGTGTTGGAGAATGTGGAGAAAAGGGAATCTTTGTGCACTGTTAGTGGGAATGTAGACTTCCCTGTTGGCTCAGAAGGTAAAGAATTTGCCTGTAATACATGAGACCCAAGTTTAGTCCCTGGGTTTGGAAGATCCCCTGGAGAAGGGGATGGCTACCCACTCCAGCATTCTTGCTTGGAGAATCCCATGAACAGAGGAGCCCTGATGGGCTATAGTCCATGTTGTAGCAAGAAGTAGATATGACTGAGTGACTGAGCCCAGTGGGAATGTAAATTGATACAACCACTATGGAGAACAGTATGAAGTTGCTCAAAAATTAAAAATAGGTCTACTATACTATCCAGTAATTCCACCTCTGAGTATTTAAGCAAAGAACATTAAAACACTAATTCAAAAAGATATTGTAATCCCAAGTTCATTGCAGCATCGTTTACAGGAGCCAAGACATGGAGGCAGCCTAGAGTCTAAGAATCTGTGGATCGATGAATGGATGGAGAAAATGCAGTTTGTATATACAGTGGAACATTATTCAGCCATAAAAGTAATGAAATCTTGCAATCTGCAGCAACATGGACAAAACCCTGAGGGCTTATAAATGGTTATAAGTGGAATAAGTCAGACAGAAAAATAACAGGTATCATAGGATCTTATATTTGGAATCTAAAAAACAAATGAACAAAAGCAACACACACATAGATGCAGAGAACAGATTGATGGTTGCTAGAGGGGGGGTTGGGAAGTGAGCAGAATGAATAAATGTAATCAAAAGGCACAAACTTCCTGGTGTAAAATTAATGAGTCTGAGGAATGCAATGTACAGCAAGGTTACTATAGTTAATAATATTGGGTTGCATGCTTAAAAGTTGCTTAGGGAGTAGATTTTAAAAGTCCTCATCTCACACACACACAAATTGTAACTATGTGTGTTGATGCTTTTTGACATGTCTTATTGTGCAATCACTTCACAATATATACAAATATAAAATCATTATGTTGTATACTAATATATTTTAGGTCATTTATATTTTAATAAAAGGAAGAGGAACAGCTATGTAACATGATCTTGA
This sequence comes from Cervus canadensis, assembly GCF_019320065.1. Classification (NCBI taxonomy): domain Eukaryota; kingdom Metazoa; phylum Chordata; class Mammalia; order Artiodactyla; family Cervidae; genus Cervus; species Cervus canadensis. The sequence goes on along the minus strand of NC_057393.1, from coordinate 54,148,296 downwards.
AAGTACAGAAAATAGAAATAATAATGTACCATTAAGTGATAAAAGTATGCTATAAACACCTATTCAATATGATTCTCTTTGTAAATATATCCACTCCTGTGGATGTATTATGCATGTGCACATGTAATATGTATTGGAAAAACTATAAAAACAGCATATACAAAAGTACTCACTGTTGTTCTTTCTATGTGGCACAATTCAGGTCATCTTGATTTTCTTCCTTTTATCTTTGGTGACCATATATTATTTTTATGTTGGAAAAGTGACCAAACATTTTTAAAAAGACATGTTACTTCACAAAAGGCTGCCTAAGTCTGAAATTATATGAGATTTACCCCTCTTTAAGAATTTTACACTCTATTCTGGGAATTTGGTTATTCTTGATCCATTGAGATGAAATTCACAAAATAGAAAATTAAGTTTTAAATTTTTTTGGCTGTGCCAGAAGGCATGCAGAATCTTCTTTCCCTGACCAGAGATTGAACCCTGGGCCTCTCGGTGAGAATGCTCAGTCCCATCCAATGGGCCACCATGGAATTCCCTAAAATCAGCTTTTTCAAAGTATACAAATCAGTGTCATTTTGCTCATTCAGAACATTGTGCTACTACCACCTCTATTTAACTCAAAAATATGTCATCAACCCCAGAGGAAACCTCACACCTGTTCATCACTCTGTCCCTGCCTCCTCCCAGGCCCTGGCTTCCGCTGTTCTGCTTCCTGTCTCAATGATCTACTCTGAATATTTTATATAAATACATACAAAAAATGACATTTTGTGTCTGGCTTTTTAAACACGGAGTGACCTTCTTGGGACTCATCCCAGTACTTCATTCCTTTGTATGGTTGAGCAATGTTCTATAGTGTGAACACAAAACATTTTGTTTATCATTCACCATGGATAAATGTTGAAAGACACTTGGGTTGTTTCCATTTTTTGGCTGTTGTGAGTAAAGCATTCACGTGCAAAAAGACAACAGAAGAAATCTGTCAGGTGCTGCTAACTTGTGCATTCACTTATTTGTTCATTTCCTCATTATTTCATTTCTCTGTTCACTGAGAAACTATCTGTGGAACATAGCTTTCTGCCTAGCACTGAGCAGGATGTAAATGTTAGCACCAGGTCCTAGTCTGCAAGGAATCTGTCACCAAGTTTTAAACTGCGATGCACAGGTAATGAGTGAGGAAACAGTTCATGAGATGTCCCTCATCCCATCAGAGCATCCTCAATCTGAGAACACACATTTGGGGCAAACAGGACTTTATTTCTTTTTCCCCCATTTATTTTTATTAGTTGGAGGCTAATTACTTTACATTATTGAAGTGGTTTTTGCCATACATTGACATGAATCAGCCATGGATTTACATGTGTTCCCCATCCTGAACACCCCTCCCACCTCCCTCCCCATCACATCCCTCTGGGTCATCCCAGTGCACCAGCCCTGAGCACCTTTCTCATGCATCCAACCTGGACTGGTGACCTGTTTCACACTTGATAATATATATGTTTCGATGTTATTCTCTCAGATCATCCCACCCTCGCCTTCTCCCATAGAACCAAAAGTCTGTTCTATACATCTGTGTCTCTTTTTCTGTCTTGCATATAGTGTTATCATTACCATCTTTCTAAATTCCACATATATGCGTTAGTATTCTGTATTGGTGTTTATCTTTCTGGCTTACTTCACTCTGTATAATGGGCTTTATTATTTTTTTCCATTTATTTTTATTAGTTGGAGGCTAATTACTTTACAATATTGTAGTGGTTTTTGCCATACATTGACATGAATCAGCCATGGATTTACATGTGTTCCCCATCCTGAACACCCCTCCCACCTCCCTCCCCATCCCATCCCTCTGGGTCATCCCAGTGCACTAGCCCTGAACACATGTCTCATGCATCCAACGTGGACTGGCGATCTGTTTCACACTTGATAATATACATGTTTCTATGCTGTTCTCTCAGATTATCCCACCCTCGCCTTCTCCAATAGAGTCCAAAAGTCTTCTGTACATCTGTGTCTCTTTTTCTGTCTTGCATATAAGGTTATCGTTACCATCTTTCTAAATTCCATATATATGCATTAGTATACTGTATTGGTGTTCATCTTTCTGGCTTACTTGACTCTGTATAATGGGCTCCAGTTTTATCCATCTCATTAGAACTGATTCAAATGTATTATTTTTAATGGCCGAGTGATATTCCATTGTGTATATGTACCACAGCTTCCTTATCTATTCATCTGCTGATGGGCATCTAGGTTGCTTCCATGTCCTGGCTATTATAAACAGTGCTGCGATGAACATTGGGGTGCACGTGTCTCTTTCAGATCTGGTTTCCTTGGTGTGTATGCCCAGGAGTGGGATTGCTGGGTCATATGGCAGTTCTATTTCCAGTTTTTTAGGGAATCTCCATACTGTTCTCCATAGCGGCTGTACTAGTTTGCATTCCCACCAACAGTGTGAGGGTTCCCTATTCTCCACACCATCTCCAGCAATTATTGCTTGTAGACTTTTGGATAGCAGCCAATCTGACTGGCGTGTAATGGTACTTCATTGAGGTTTTGATTTGCATTTCTCTGATAATGAGTGATGTTGAGCATCTTTTCATGTGTTTGTATATACCATGTTCATGGATTGGAAGAATCAATATTGTGAAAATGAGTATACTACCCAAAGCAATCTATAGATTCAATGCAAGCCCTATCAAGCTACCAACTGTATTCTTCACAGAACTACAACAAATAATTTCACAATTTGTATGGAAATAAAGAAAACCTTGAATAGCCAAAGCAATCTTGAGAAAGAAGAATGGAACTGGAGGAATCAACCTGCCTAACTTCAGACTGTACTACAAAGCCACAGTCATCAAGACAGTATGGTACTGGCGCAAAGACAGAAATATAGATCAATGGAACAAAATAGAAAGTCCACAGACAAATCCACATACTTATGGACACCTTATCTTTGACAAAGGAGGCAAGAATATACAATGGACAAAAGACAACCTCTTTAACAAGTGGTGCTGGGAAAACTGGTCAACCACTTGTAAAAGAATGAAACTAGAACACTCTCTAACACCATACACAAAAATAAACCAAAAATGGATTAAAGATCTAAATGTAAGACCAGAAACTATAAAACTCCTAGAGGAGAACTTAGGCAAAATACTCTCCAACATAAATCACAGCGGGATCCTCTATGACCCACCTCCCAGAATATTGGAAATAAAAGCAAAAATAAACAAATGGGACCTAATGAAACTTAAAAGCTTTTGCATAACAAAGGAAACTATAAGCAAGGTGAAAAGACAGCCTTCAGAATGGGAGAAAATAATAGCAAATGAAGAAACAGACAAAGGATTAAGCTCAAAAATATACAAGCAACTCCTGCAGCTCAATTCCAGAAAAATAAATGACCCAATAAAAAAATGAGCCAATGATATAATGGGCTTTAAAGCGGAAGAGGATTTAGAGAGACTTAGAGAGGAGAGGTGACAATTCAGATTTGGAAACCATTTTCCCAGAGTAAGAGGGTCTGGCCTGCTTAGGCCAAGAATGTATACGTGGTGGGATACTGGTGCATTTGATGTGTGGCTGAGGGCCTCTGTGCTGCGCGTTGTGTCCTGCTCTTAGTTACAATCTTCACAAGGTAAGGTACGGAAGCCCAGAGGTTGAGCCCTGCGTCCCAGACACCATAGTGCACTGTGCTCAGGCAGAGATCCCTGGGCTCCCCCGTGGCTGCATGGCAGCAAGTACCTGGGAAGCAAGTCACTCCTTGGAAGGGAGCATCAGAGGTTGCCCTTCCTTGTGCACAAGCCGTGGAGGCCATGGGTGGAAGTGGAGGAAGGAACGTCCTTCTAAGCAGCAATCACCATGCCTCCCAAGCCCTCATTTTTGCCTTCTCACATCCCCTGAAGTCCTAGCCCTGTACCTTACGGGCACCTGAAGTGAAGCTTTATGGACCAGCAATTTGGCCGGGCTTAACTGTACTAAAATGCCTCATCTCCTGGCCGTTTACATTCTTTTATTCCAACAAGTATTCACTGAGCTTCTACTAGGTACAAGGTGCTGTCCTAAATGCTGGGATTATACTACTGAAAAAAACAGACAAAAACCACATCGTTTCCTCACAGAGCTTAAACTCGGCTACGTAGAAATAGATAAGAAAAATTAAAATATACAACAGATGGTAATTCATCAGATCAGAATAAGTGCTACAGAGGTAAGTTGAAGCCTAGAGAACTGGCAGGGGTGCTTTCTAAATAGGATGGCCAGAGAGGGAGTCTATGAGTGAAGCTCTGAAAGGGGTGAGGAGTGAGCCGTGGGCATGTGTATGGACAGAGCAAGGACAGGACAATGGGGAGGCAGGAGGATTGAGCATGTTTAGGGACCAACAAGGAGCCAGTGTGGTCAGTTCCCAGGAAGTGTGGGAGGAGGAGAAGGAAATGAGCTCAGAGAGATCAGCAGGGGTCGAGGTAGGGAGATGCTGTGGGACGTGAGTTTCACTCCCATGGGAGATGTGCACCCCAGGAGGGACTCTGTCACTGAATCCTTCTGGGCAGCAATCTCAGAGGCACTGGGTAAGGAAGGAATTATCCCTGGAAATACAGCTCCCCAAGCAGGGTCCAGATGTTATTGGCCCTCCACGACATGTCTGGGGCATCCCCAAGTGACCCAGCCACACCCTCTACCTCTGCTCAAGGGTCTCTCCTCTCAGGTCCATCTTGTCCTTCACATCAGGTTCTTGGGAACATGTGTGTCAGAATCTGTGGGGGAGGTTGTCCCCAGTGAAGACTCTGGCCCCACCCAGCCCTACTGGTCAGCATCCGAGGATGCTTGGATCTCCAGGAAATTCCCAGACCCGTCGAAGTTGGAAGACAGCAGTGCCTGGATCTGGGGAGCCAGTGTGGAGCCTGGTCCTTGGTCCAACTGTGCACTGTTTTCTCTCCAAGCACCAACCCAGGGCCAGGCTTGGAATAAGAAAGGGAGGTCTGGGGTGCATCTATGCAGCTGAGGGGCCACTGTAGGAAACGTCTCCACCCCACCCCCTGCCCCAGGATTCGATTCAGGACCCTTTGGGAGCTAGAGGGAACTGGTACCTTGAATAGCACCCCACTGTTGAATTAAGTTCTAGGCATCCTTATCAAGGCTCTGTTCATTAATGCTGGGAATGATTTCTGTCTGCAAAGGAGAGATACTTGTCACTTATCCTACAAAGCCTGGGGATACTGTGTATTCTTTGCAGCTTAAATGTTATTTGCTTCTTTCCTCTACAGCTAAAATGCAAACCAAAAAAGATAAAGACCTCAGTTGATCCCTCCACACCCTGGTTCAGTGCCATGGTGTTCCCCTCGTACTCGTTGGTTTATTGAATTCTCACTTCTCGCCAGTAACATCTAGATCTTCTCCTATGGGTCAGTGTTTCTCAGACACTTCCCTTCATAAGCTGTATTTTAGGAACCCTCAGGAAAATACACCTAATTGGTACAGCAAGAGGATGTAACTTTACCCTGAAGCCTCTCCAAAAAAAAAAAAAAAAGGCTTGGCTTGGCTCAATTACTTATCACTCTGTGGTCCATCCATAGATGAGCAAACAGACTAAGAGACACTGAATAGTTTGCCCTAGGTGCCTCTGCTGTGGAGAAAGAGCTATCAGACATGCTCAGATGTGTCTGAAAAAGAAACCTGTGTCCTTTGCACCTTCTAGGTTGGGTTTCACATAGCATCATTGTATCACAATTTTCTTCCTGATCAAATGAGATTAATGCATCACTTGTTAGACTTTCAGTGGGATTATACAAACTACTCAAGTGAACTCCCAAGCACAGGACTGGACTATGAAATATAAGGTCCCTTTCTTTCTCTCTGTAATGTATTGAGGGAAAATCCTTTTATTCAGGGTTGAGTATGGGGCCACAGTGCCTCATCTTTTCTTACTCATTGTGGAGTTCAGTTCAGTTCAGTTCAGTCGCTCAGTCATGTCCAACTCTTTGCAACTCCATGAACTGCAACACGCCAGTCTTCCCTATACATCACGAACTCCCGGAGCTTACTCAAACTCATGGCCATCGAGTCAGTGATGCCATCCAGCCATCTCATCCTTTGTCATCCCCTTCTCCTCCGGCCTTCAATCTTTCCCACATTAGTGTCTTTTCAAATGAACCAGTTCTTCACATCAGGTGGCCAAAGTATTGGAGTTTCAGCTTCAGCATTGCCCTTCCAATGAATATTCAGGACTGATTTCCTTTAGGATGGACTGGTTGGATCTCCTTGCTGTCTAAGGGACTCTCAAGAGTCTTCTCCAACACCACAGTTCAAAAGCATCGATTCTTTGGTGCTCAGCTTCCTTCACAGTCCAACTCTCACATCCATACATGACCACTGGAAAAACCATAGCCTTGGCTAGACAGACCTTTGTTGGCAAAGTAATGTCTCTGCTTTTTAATATGCTGTCTAGATTTGTAAGAGCTTTTCTTCCAAGGGGCAAGAGTCTTTTAATTTCATGGCTGTGGTCACCACCTGCAGTGATTTTGGAACCCAGAAAAATAAATTCTCTCACTGTTTCCATTGTTTCCCCATCTATTTGCCATGAAGTGATGGGACCAGATGCCATGGTCTTAGTTTTGTGAATATTGAGCTTTAAGCCAACTTTTTCACTCTCCTCTTTCACTTTCATCAAGGGGCTCTTTAGTTCCTCTACACTTTCTGCCATTAGGGGGGTATATCTGAGGTTGTGGCATATCTGAGGTTGTTGATATTTCTCCCGGCAATCTTGTTTCCTGCTTGTGCTTCATCCAGCCTGCCATTTCACATGACATACTCTGCATATAAGTTAAATAAGGAGGGTGTCAATATACAGCCTTGATGTACACTTTTCCTGATTTGAAACCAGACTGTCGTTCTATGTCTGGTTCTAACTGTTGCTTCTTGACCTGCATATAGATTTCTCAGGAGGCAAGTGAGGTGGTCTGGTATCCCATCTTTTTAAGAATTTTTCACAGTTTGTTGTGATCCACACAGTCAAACGCTTTGTCATAGTCAGTAAAGCTCAAGTAGATGCTTTTCTGGAACTTGTGCTTTTTCGATAATCCAATAGATGTTGGCAATTTGATCTCTGGTTCCTCTGCCTTTTCTAAATCCAGCTTGGACATCTGGAAGTTTACAGTTCACGTACTGTTGAAGCCTGGCTTAGAGAATTTTTAGCATTACATTGCTAGCATTTGAGATGAGTGCAATTATGTGATAGTTTAAACATTCTTTGGCATTGCCTTTCTTTGGGATTAGAATGAAAACTGTCCTTTTCCAGTCCTGTGGCCACTGCTGAGTTTTCCAAGTTTGCTGGCACATTGAGTGCAGCACTCTCACAGCATCATCTTTTAGGATTTGAAATAGCTCAACTGGAATTCCATCACATCCATTAGCTTTGTTCATAGTGATGCTTCCTAAGGCCCACTTGACTTTGCATTCCAGGATGTCTGGCTCTAGGTGAGTGATCCCACCAAGGTGATTATCTGGGTCATGCAGATCTTCTTGTATAGTTCTTCTGTGTATTCTTTCCACCTCTTCTTAATACCTTTTGCTTCTGTTAGGTTCATACCATTTCTGTTGTTTATCATGCCCATCTTTGTGTGAAATATTCCCTTGGTATCTCTAATTTTCTTGACGAAATCTCTACTCTTTCCCATACTGTTTTCCTCTATTTCTTTGCACTGATCACTGAGGATGGCTTTCTTATCTCTCCCTGCTATTCTTTGGAACTCTGCATTCAAATGGGTATATCTTTCCTTTTCTCCTTTGCCTTTCGCTTCTCTACTTTTCTCAGCTCTTTGTAAGGCCTCCTCAGACAAGCATTTTGCCTTTCTTTTCCTTGGAGATGGTCTTGATCACTGCCTCCTATACAAGGTCACGAACATCCATTCATAGTTCTTCAGGCACTCTGTCTATCAGATCTAATCCCTTGACTCTATTTGTCACTTCCACTGTATAATTGTAAGGGATTTGATTTAGGTCATACCTGAATGGTCTAGTGGTTTTCCCTACTTTCTTCAATTTCAGTCTGAGAGCTTAATTAAATATTAAAAATCTTTAACAACCTGCAGAAGCAGCAGTTAATCCAAATGGACAGCAGTTAAGTTCTGGAGTACAGGAGTCCAACTTCCAGTCTTTTACTCACTATTTGAGCATTTGTTGGATGGTTGGAATCAGAAGATTCTAGGAGCGAAATCAGGACAGCTGGTGATGGAGCTGGAGGCTCAGGGCAGCCAGTCTTTGCCAACCAATAAAGCCGTGTTTTAGGTGGGCTCAAAACCTGGGTGAAACCCACCCATTTAGGAAGAAGAGCATCTATAAGGCTTCCACAGCAAAAGATTCAGAGTTTCTGGGTTTGTTACAATTCCAGTGCCCACCCCTTCTGACCAGGACAAGCCCATGGTCCCAGCTCTACCTGGATCTCCCTTCTCCCCCTGGGGGCCTCTTTTCCCATCTTGTCCATCACAACAACGAAGGCTACCACTGGCAGGAGACACATAGCCTTGGTGCAGGGATCAGTCAGTACTCAGAATCGATATCCATTTCTTTGCCCTGGGAACTCTGGGACTGTGTGAGCAGGAGCAGCATGGAGAGAAGGAGGAGAAGAATATCCTAGACAGATGAACAGAAAGAGGGGGTGCGCTCAATCTGAGAATGTGGATTAGGGCTGGCCAGCTCCTTGAGGTCAGGAGAAGCCCTTCTCCCATCTCTTCTCCCATCCTCTGGGGAAAAGAGCAGCAGGGCTCCAAAAGCAGTTAAGGGAAAATGGGATTAAGCCTGGCCAGGAAGGACATGAGCGGACCAGTTGGACCTCTGACCTGGTTTGCCAGCAGCATGAATCTACTCTCAGATGCTCTGTGTCATCCCCTTTTGGGCTTGTCATTCCTGCCAGGTATAATGTGACCAAGAAGTAGAATTCCTCTCTGAGGCCATCTGCCACATCTGGAGGGACTCCCTGAGTGCCCTTGGGAGGGATCCTTCCCTCCGTGGTCCTCCTCCCTTTTCTGTACCAGTAAGGTGGATGGCTTAGGTCTGACAATGCAGACTGGCTTCCTCTCACTTGCTGTTCTGGACAGACTAGTGCTGGGGTCTGCAGTGCTGTCTGAAAGAAGCCCTGGTCCTGAATGCTTGGTGATGGCTGTCCTGAGCACAGGATGGGTGTATGACTCTGTTTACCAGGATTTGTCATTCCTGGGCTCTATGGGGAAAGTCCCTGGCATACCTAGAGTCCTGCCAGACATCCTGTGTGGAGATGGGACAGGGGCCTAATGGAGGAAGGGACATGATAGACAGGTGAAGTTAGCAGAAGGCTGGTTTCAGGGAAGGAAAGAGCTGTCCAGTAGAGCTTCCGGTTACCATCAGACAGGGACTCAAGAGCTAAGTGAAATCAGCGGTGGGTATAGGACATATGTCACTCCTATCTGGGTTTTTTTGTTTTTTTTTCTTCTCTCGGGTAGAAACGTAAAGTTTTGACCATGGAAAGGGCTCATAGGCTTTGTAGAGGCTCTAAGAAAGCCTGATGGATCTGTGCAGGGAATTAGAGGGTCACCAGGCAGGCTGAGGTAGTGGGGTAGAAGAGGTTTCTAGGCCAGAGAAGTGCTTCCTTCCAAAAGGATGATGAATTACATTTTCCACAGGGACTTCCAGACAATAGGATCAGAGATCTGGTGGATGTCACATCCAACTCACCTCCCCCGCCTCCCCCCATCCCCCAGTTCAGGAAACACATCTTCCACCAAATAAAGGGAACAGAGTGAAGAGCATCCTTTATTACCCCATTTTCTCCCACTGCTAGCATTAACCCTCCTAGACTGGAACAGCTACACAGACCCTGTCTTCCTCAACACCAGTAGGATAAAACAGCCACATAGGCAGGGAGATATTCACTGGACACTGGAAAATAAATTGAGAGGCAATGATAGAGACACTCACAGTTGCTCTCTCTAGGGATCAGAAGGTCCAGGCAAATTCGAGTTCCTGGGCCACCATTGGCTCTTTACACCTGCCCTGTAACCTGAAGTTCTAGTTCCAGTATCTAGAGAAAAGAGAGGTGATTTTTTGCCCTGTTGACTCAGTCGATTTTACCCCCACCTGGGTTCTGGGCACCTGCCACTGATGTTCATGGCATGAAACACACATTACAGCACCCTCAGCCCAAGCTCTCATCAGGACCTCACTGCAGCCCTGTGAGTAAAGTGGCAGCGTCAATGTGTGTGTTTCACGGATGTCCAGGAATCCAAGGTCTAGAGAAGACCAGCAAGATGCACAATGACCGACAACTCTTGCAAAAGCAGAATGCCGGAGGAGCCAAGATGGCGGAGGAGTAGGACCTGGAGACCACTTTCTCTCCTACAAATTCATCAAAAGAATAACCGAATGCAGAGCAAACTTCACAAAACAACTTCTGATCGCTAGCTGCGGTCATCAGGCGCCCAGAAAAGCAGACCATTGTCTTCGAAAGGAGGTAGGACAAAATATAAAAGATAAAAAGTGAGACAAAAGAGCTAAGGACGGAGACCCGTCCCGGGAAGGGAGTCTTAGGCGGCCTTGCTTGGGCTAGGGTCCGGGCCTGAGTGCCCTGAGGACAATCGGGGGGAGCTTCTGTGAGGTGCCAACTTGAACTGTGGGAGACCAAAGGAGAGAGAGAAAATTGACCGGCCGGAACACACTGCCGGCCGTTCGCAGAACAAAGGGACGGGGAAAGTCCCGAGAAGAGCTCGCAGGCTGCGGACCGGCCCAGCCCCGCCGGAGGCAGGAGGCAGGGGGGAGGGGAAGGTCGCGGCGAGACACAGGGCGCAGGCACCCGACCGGCGCGGGGCGGGGACTGGGGCTGGGGACGCGGAGGGCGGAAGGCGCGCGCACCCGCCTGGCGCCAGCGGAAACTGAGACTGGGTCCGCGGAAGGGAGTGGGTGCGCCACACCTGGGGATAGCGCGCCCACCAAGCCCCTGGCTGCCTGGACCGCTCTGACCGGGAAGGCACAGAGAGCAGGCGCAGCTTTTCCTTCCGCGCTTTTGTGTAACACCCGGGGGCTGGAACCTCGCGCAGCGCGGGGCGCGCTCCGTGTAGAGCAGCCGGGAGCCTGAGCAGCGCAGACGGAGAAAGCAGCGTCGGCCCCTTCCGGCAGCGCCAGCCCGCCCCCGCAGGGCCAGCCCCTCCCGGCAGCGCCAGCCCGCCCCGCAGCGCCGGCCCCTCCCCGCAGCGTCAGCCCCGCCCCGCAGCGTCAGCCCCTCCCAGCAGCGCAACGGAACTAGCTACCTGAATAAGAGTCCGCCTCCGGCCGCCTGTGTCAGGGCGGAAATGAGCCTCTGAAGAGACCGGCAAACAGAAGCCAAATAAACAAAGGGAACCGCTTCAGAAGGGACTGGTGCAACAGATTAAAATCCCTGAAGAAAACACCGACTTCACCGGAAGGGCCCTGTAGATATCGAGAAGTGCAAGCTGGAACGAGGAGCTATCTGAAACTGAGCCGAACCCACACTGACCGCAACAGCTCCAGAGAAATTCCTAGACATATTTTTACTTTTTTTTTTATTTTTCTGTTTTTTCTAAGTAAGGAAAAAAAAAATTTTTTTTTTTTTTATATTTTTCTTTTTTATTTTTTCTTTTTTATTTTCCTTTAAAATTCCCTATTACTCCCCCATTACTCCTTAACTTTCATTTTCATAGATTTTTACGATTTTTTTAATTAGGGGAAAAAAAAAATTTTTTTTTTCTTTTTTTTCTTTTTCTTTTTTTTTCTTCTCCTTTTTCTTCTTTTTTTTTTCTTTCCTTTTTCTCTTCTATTTTCTATTTTTCTTTTTCTCTTATTTCTTTTAAAGTCCTCTAGTACTCCTCTACTACTCTTCATTTTCATCTTCACTACACTATAACCTTACAAAAAAAAAAGAGAAGCCCTATCTTAAAACCGAAGATTATTCCCTCCCAATCTTGACTCTCTGTTTTCTACCTCAGAACACCTCTATTTCCTCTTTTCCCCTTCTCTTCCCCATCCAATTCTGTGAATCCTTGTAGGTGTCTGAGATACGAGAACACTCTGGGAACAGACAGCTGCGTAGATCTGTCTCTCTCCTCTTGAGTCCCCCTTTTTCTCCTCCTACTCATCTCTATCTCCCTCCTCCCTTTTCTCCTGTTCATGTAACTCTGTGAACCTCTCTGGGTGTCCCTAACGGGGGAGAATCTTTTCGCCATTAACCTAGAAGTTTAATTATCAGAGCTGTATAGTTGGAGAAGTCCTGAGACTACAGGAAGAATAAAACTGAAATCCAGAGGCAGGAAACTTAAGCCCAAAACCTGAGAACACCAGAAAACTCCTGACTACATGGAACTTTAAGTGATAAGTGACCGTCCAAAAGCCTCCATACCTACACTGAAACCAACCACCACCAAGAGCCAATAAGTTTTAGAGCAAGACATACCACGCAAATTCTCCAGCAACACAGGAACATAGCCCTGAATGTCAACATACAGGCTACCCAAGGTCACACCTAACACATAGACCCAACTCAAAACTCATTACTGGGCACTCCATTGCTCTCCAAAGAGAAGAAATCAAGTTCCACGCACCAGTACACTGACGCAAGCTTCCCTAACCAGGAAACCTTGACAAGCCAAACGTCCAACCCCACCCACTGGGTAAATCCTCCACAATAAAAAGGAACCACAGACCTCCAGAATACAGAAAGTCCACTCCAGACACAGCAATCTAAACAAGATGAAAAGGCAAAGAAATACCCAACAGGTAAAGGAACAAGAAAAATGCCCACCAAGTCAAACAAAAGAGGAGGAGATAGGGAATCTACCTGAAAAAGAATTTAGAATAATGATAATAAAAATGATCCAAAATCTTGAAAACAAAATGGAGTTACAGATAAATAGCCTGGAGACAAAGATTGAAAAGATACAAGAATTGTTTAATAAAGACCTAGAAGAAATAAAAAAGAGTCAATTAAAAATGAATAATGCAATGAATGAGATCAAAAACACTTTGGAGGGAACCAAGAGTAGAATAACGGAGGCAGAAGATAGGATAAGTGAGGTAGAAGATAAAATGGTGGAAATAAATGAAGCAGAGAGGAAAAAAGAAAAAAGGATCAAAAGAAATGAGGACAACCTCAGGGACCTCTGGGACAATGTGAAACGCCCCAACATTCGAATCATAGGAGTTCCAGAAGAAGAAGACAAAAAGAAAGGCCATGAGAAAATACTCGAGGAGATAATAGCTGAAAACTTCCCTAAAATGGGGAAGGAAATAGCCACTCAAGTCCAAGAAACCCAGAGAGTCCCAAACAGGATAAACCCAAGGCGAAACACCCCAAGACACATAATAATCAAACTAACAAAGATCAAACACAAAGAACAAATATTAAAAGCAGCAAGGGAAAAACAACAAATAACACACAAAGGGATTCCCATAAGGATAACAGCTGACCTATCAATAGAAACCCTCCAGGCCAGAAGGGAATGGCAGGACGTCCTGAAAGTAATGAAAGAGAATAACCTACAACCTAGATTACTGTATCCAGCAAGGATCTCATTCAGATATGAAGGAGAACTCAAAAGCTTTACAGATAAGCAAAAGCTGAGAGAATTCAGCACCACCAAACCAGCTCTTCAACAAATGCTAAAGGATCTTCTCTAGACAGAAAATGCAGAAAGGTTGTATAAACGTGAACCCAAAACAACAAAGTAAATGGCAACGGGACCACACCTATCAATAATTACCCTAAATGTAAAGGGGTTGAATGCCCCAACCAAAAGACAAAGATTGGCTGAATGGATACAAAAACAAGACCCCTATATATGCTGTCTACAAGAGACCCACCTCAAAACAAGAGACACATACAGACTAAAAGTGAAGGGCTGGAAAAAAATATTTCATGCAAACGGAGACCAAAAGAAAGCAGGAGTCGCAATACTCATATCAGATAAAATAGACTTTCAAATAAAGGATGTGAAAAGAGACAAAGAAGGACACTACATAATGATCAAAGGATCAATCCAAGAAGAAGATATAACAATTATAAATATATATGCACCCAACATAGGAGCACCGCAATATGTACGGCAAACACTAACGAGTATGAAAGAGGAAATTAATAGTAACACAATAATAGTGCGAGACTTTAATACCCCACTCACAACTATGGATAGATCAACTAAACAGAAAATTAACAAGGAAACACAAACTTTAAATGACACAATGGACCAGCTAGACCTAATTGATATCTATAGGACATTTCACCCCAAAACAATCAACTTCACCTTTTTCTCAAGTGCACACGAAACCTTCTCCAGAATAGATCACATCCTGGGCCATAAATCTGGTCTTGGAAAATTCAAAAAAATTGAAATCATTCCAGTCATCTTTTCTGACCACAGTGCAGTAAGATTAGATCTCAATTACAGGAAAAAAAATTGTTAAAAATTCAAACACCTGGAGGCTAAATAACACGCTTCTGAATAACCAACAAATCATAGAAGAAATCAAAAAAGAAATCAAAATATGTATAGAAATGAATGAAAATGAAAACACAACAACCCAAAACCTATGGGACACTGTAAAAGCAGTGCTAAGGGGAAGGTTCATAGCATTACAGGCTTACATCAAGAAACAAGAAAAAAACCAAATAAATAACCTAACTCTAACCTAAAGCAATTAGAGAAGGAAGGAAATGAAGAACCCCAGGGGTGCAGAAGGAAAGAAATCTTAAATTCAGGGCAGAAATAAATGCAAAGAACTAAAGGCCATAGCAAAAATCAACAAAGCTAAAAAGCTGGTTTTTTTTGAAAAAATAAACAAAATTGACAAACCATTTAGAAGACTCATTAAGAAGCAAAGAAGAAGAACCAAATTAACAAAATTAGAAATGAAAAGGAGAGATCACAACAGACAACATGAAATACAAAGGATTCATAAGAGATACTACCAGCAGTCTATGGCCAATAAAATGGACAACTTGGATGAATGGACAAATTCTTAGAAAAAGTATAACTTTCAAAACTGAACCAGGAAGAAATAGAAGATTTAACAGACCCCATCACAGGCAAGATCGAAAGTTGTAATCAAAAAATCTTCCAGGAAACAAAAGCCCAGGACCAGATGACTTCACAGCTGAATTCTACCAAAATTTAGAGAAGAGCTAACACCTATCTTACTCAAACTCTTCCAGAAAATTGCAGAAGAAGGTAAACTTCCAAACTCATTCTATGAGGCCACCATCACCCTAATTCCAAAACCAGACAAAGATGCCACAAAAAAAGAAAACTACAGGCCAATATCACTGATGAACATAGATGCAAAAATCCTTAACAAAATTCTAGCAAACAGAATCCAACAACATATTAAAAAAATCATACACCACGACCAAGTGGGCTTTATCCCAGGAATGCAAGGATTCTTCAATATCCGCAAATCAATCAATGTAATACACCACATTAACAAAGTGAAAGATAAAAACCATATGATTATCTCAATAGATGCAGAGAAAGCCTTTGACAAAATTCAACACTCATTTATGATTAAAACTCTCCAAAAAGCAGGAATAGAAGGAACATACCTCAACATAATAAAAGCTATATATGACAAACCCACAGCAAGCATCACCCTCAATGGTGAAAAATTGAAAGCATTCCCCCTGAAATCAGGAGCAAGACAAGGGTGCCCACTGTCACCACTACTGTTCAACATAGTGTTGGAAGTTCTGGCCACAGCAATCAGAGCAGAAAAAGAAGTAAAAGGAATCCAGATAGGAAAAGAAGAAGTGAAACTCTCACTGGTTGCAGATGACATGATCCTCTACATAGAAAACCCTAAAGACTCTACCAGAAAATTACTAGAACTAATCAATGAATATAGTAAAGTTGCAGGATATAAAATTAACACACAGAAATCCCTTGCATTCCTATACACTAACAATGAGAAAACAGAAAGAGAAATTAAGGAAACAATACCATTCACCATTGCAACAAAAGGAATAAAATACTTAGGAGTATATCTACCTAAAGAAACAAAAGACCTATACATAGAAAACTATAAAACACTGATGAAAGAAATCAAAGAGGACACAAACAGATGGAGAAACATACCGTGTTCATGGATTAGGAGAATCAATATTGTCAAAATGGCTATTCTACCCAAAGCAATCTATAGATTCAATGCAATCCCTATCAAGCTACCAACGGTATTTTTCACAGAACTAGAACAAATAATTTCACAATCTGTATGGAAATACAAAAAAACCTCGAATAGCCAAGGTAATCTTGAGAAAGAAGAATGGAACTGGAGGAATCAACCTGCCTGACTTCAGACTCTACTACAAAGCCACAGTCATCAAGACAGTATGGTACTGGCACAAAGACAGAAATATAGATCAATGGGACAGAATAGAAAGCCCAGAGATAAATCCACGAACCTATGGACACCTTATCTTTGACAAAGGAGGCAAGGATATACAATGGAAAAAAGACAACCTCTTTAACAAGTGGTGCTGGGAAAACTGGTCAACCACTTGTAAAAGAATGAAACTAGAACACTTTCTAACACCATACACAAAAATAAACTCAAAATGGATTAAAGATCTAAATGTAAGACCAGAAACTATAAAACTCCTAGAGGAGAACTAGGCAAAACACTCTCTGACATAAATCACAGCAAGATCCTTTATGACCCACCTCCCAGAATATTGGAAATAAAAGCAAAACTAAACAAATGGGACCTAATGAAACTTAAAAGCTTTTGCACTACAAAGGAAACTATAAGTAAGGTGAAAAGACAGCCCTCAGATTGGGAGAAAATGATAGCAAATGAAGAAACAAAGGATTAATCTCAAAAATATACAAGCAACTCCTGCAGCTCAATTCCAGAAAAATAAATGACCCAATCAAAAAATGGGCCAAAGAACTAAACAGACATTTCTCCAAAGAAGACATACAGATGGCTAACAAACACATGAAAAGATGCTCAACATCACTCATTATTAGAGAAATGCAAATCAAAACCACAATGAGGTACCATTACACGCCAGTCAGGATGGCTGCTATCCAAAAGTCTACAAGCAATAAATGCTGGAGAGGGTGTGGAGAAAAGGGAACCCTCTTACACTGTTGGTGGGAATGCAAACTAGTACAGCCACTATGGAAAACAGTGTGGAGATTCCTTAAAAAACTGGAAATAGAACTGCCATATGACCCAGCAATCCCACTTTTGGGCATACACACTGAGGAAACCAGATCTGAAAGAGACACGTGCACCCCAATGTTCATTGCAGCACTGTTTATAATAGCCAGGACATGGAAGCAACCTAGATGCCCATCAGCAGATGAATGGATAAGGAAGCTGTGGTACATATACACCATGGAATTTTACTCAGCTGTCAAAAAGAATTCATTTGAACCAGTCCTAATGAGATGGATGAAACTGGAGCCCCTTATACAGAGTGAAGTAAGCCAGAAGGATAAAGAACATACCAGCATACTAACACATATATATGGAATTTAGAAAGATGGTAATGATAACCCTATAATGCAAAACAGAAAAAGAGACACAGAAATACAGAACAGACTTTTGAACTCTGTGGGAGAAGGTGAGGGTGGGATGTTTCAAAAGAACAGCATGTATACTATCTATGGTGAAACAGATCACCAGCCCAGGTGGGATGCATGAGACAAGTGCTCGGGCCTGGTGCACTGGGAAGACCCAGAGGAATCGGGTGGAGAGGGAGGTGGGAGGGGCGATCGGGATGGGGAATAAGTGTAAATCTATGGCTGATTCATATCAATGTATGACAAAACCCACTGAAATGTTGTGAAGTAATTAGCCTCCAACTAATAAAAAAATTTAAAAAAAAAAAAAAGATTATCCCAGAAATCTGGTGATTTTTTCAGGGTTTAATCTTCTCCCAGCCTTCCTGAATTCACGTTGAAATCAGAGGTCCTGATTCTCCATGAGAGACACAGCACTGATGGCAGAATCTGGATCTTCTCAGCCTGGGTTCCATTTGCTTGTTTAATTTCATGTTATGCTTCACCTTTATACAATTTATACTTAAAGAAAACACAATATATTTTCTCCAGTTGGATTTTGTTGATAAGACATGTCAGCAGCTGGGGTTTGCTCTCTTTTTGGACTGGAACACCTGGGTGCTTGACTGTGTCAATATTGTTGGGACTTGTACAAATCACTTGAGTGTCTGCCATGACCCTCACCTACTATGAGATCAGAGGATTTTTTTTTTCAAAGTTCTTAAACAAAAGAAACATTTTTATAATAAGAATTCTTGTCCATGATATCAAGATTTTACTGACACCTTATCTCATTTGCATTTTTCTGTATCAGAGAAGGTAAGTCAGTATAATATATGATATTTTTTGAATTTGAAGAAACTTCATTTGGCCTTGATCTATCTTGTCAGGTGGACACAAAGTTCATGCTACATGTTTCATCTACTTGGTATATTGTTAGGTTTACTCATATAAATATTCTCTTTTCTCACTTTGTTAGCCCTAAATCGCAGTTTACCTGAGATTAACATTGCTATCCAGTTAGTGTTAGTCACTCAGTCATGTCCGACTCTTTTCGACCCCATGGACAGTAGCCCATCTGGCTCCTCTGTCCATGGGATTGTCCAGGCAAGAATACTGGATTGAGTTGCCATTTCCTTCTCCAAGGGAGCGTCCCAACTCAAGGATCAAATCTTGGTCTCCTGCATTGCAGGCAGATTCTTTACCATCTAAGCCACCAGGGAAGCCCTTTCCCTTTGCTATTCAAGCCTTTTTTTTTTTTTAGTA
Source organism: Cervus canadensis (assembly GCF_019320065.1). NCBI lineage: Eukaryota > Metazoa > Chordata > Mammalia > Artiodactyla > Cervidae > Cervus > Cervus canadensis. Next base: position 54,129,481 of record NC_057393.1, on the reverse strand, counting down.
TATGTCTTGGTATATATGTTTTCCCTTTTCATTTTGAAAGAAATATTTCTTATAAGTAGCATATTACTGGATCTCTTTTTGTTAAATTTTTCTTCAGTATTTTTTCTATTTAAAAAAACTTTCTTTTCTGCTTTTATTAAATCGATAGTTTTGTTTCTATTTTTCCCTCTTCTAGTTTGAAAGTTACATGTTCTGTTGCAATGATTTTGTGCTTTCCCTAAATTATTACTAAGCATTTTATTTTTTTTCTAACAACATCTAATGTTAATATCTAGAGCTTCCATCTATCCAAGGCACAAAATTTAGTTATGCTCTCCTCTCCAACTCATCACCTAGTTGGAATCACTGGAATTTTAATTCCAGATTGTTATAGAAAAAATATATACAAGTAAATTTTTCATGTCCAATGCAAACAACGTGTCATTATTTTCTTTCCTCGTAAGTACTTATTACCCATCATTACTTCCTTCTGTATTCACTATTCTTTAAGCATATGTTCTAATCATTATTCAGGAATATTTGTGCAGGTAATTTCCTAAATCCTGGTTTGTCTGTAAATATCATTATTCTCTCTCATATTTAAATTACAATTTAGTTGGATGTATCATCCCTATTTAAATTTATTTTGTAATATGTTCACATGTTCTGCCTCCGCACGTGTGTATTAATGCCCCGTGTTTCTCAGCTTCTTTTTTATATTTTCCATCTCCTTATACCCTCCTGACGCTGTGGCAGTTTTGATCTTCCAGGAATCAGATATTGTGGTGGAATTAGGAGTGCAAAAACTCTTGATGAGTTAACACTGGCATTATCAAAAGGGCATGGCAGGGTCCAGGGAAAGGGGGGCTGTCAGAATACTATACTTAGCAGACTCTCCTTGTCAGCCCAAAAGACACCCCAGAGCAAACTGCTTCTCAGAAGAGCCCCACATCACCACTGCCTTGATAAATCATTGGCTGAGGGCTAATCTGAGAAGAGCATGATGACCTTGACTCAAAAGCTAAGGTAGCCACTCACAAAGCCAACAGTGAAGACAGTCAGTTAAGCATTCCCTCTGTGGCCGGACTTATCCTTTCTGAAGGGGACCTGGGTATGTGTCTCATGTAGCAGAGATACATCCCGGGAGATTTTACAGCTTCCAAATCACCAGTTTCTCCTTAACTCCGCCTGTTCCACTGTTCAGTCTGTCTGTCTTGTTGTTCCTGCCTTAATTCCATTATACAGCCATTTTCATACCATTACAAAGATGACATGAAAATGCTTGCTGTTTTATACAGTCTCTTGGTATTGCTTCATGCGAGCTTTTCCGTCCTTTTTTTACCAAGAATGTTAATTACGCTTAGGACACACCTCCCTTCTGCTGCTCCTGGCAGCTCCGCGTTTCTCTGTGGTGTCCCTTTTGGAGTGGTAGTGCGCACATCTTTGTGATCCTTGCCTACAAGCTCAAGCTCACAGTTGAGTTAAACCTCAAGACTGTCAGCTGACTCTTCTCGGCCAGAAGCTTCTACTGAGGTCTTTCCTTTGCTGTTTCCAGCAAGATAGGAATTGGGTGATAGGCAGCAGCAGGAGAAGACCTTCTCCCACCGTCTCTCCGGAATGACTGGCCATTCCGTTTCTGCCTCGTCTCTCCCCTCGAAGTGGCTCCTCTGAGCACAGCTGAGTGTTCAGACGCCTGGACGGGTGAGTGTGGTTGACGGAGCCTGGAGACCTTTCAGGCCCTCCAGTGTGTGCTTGGCATCCAGGTCCAGGGGTGTCAGCCTACCGCTCCTCCTGGGCCTGCTCCTGCTCCCCATCCTTACCCGCAAACCTCTGGAGCTTCTGCTTCTTTTGGCCAAATCCTACCTCTTGTCAGCCTCTCTTATAATCCTCCCAGCCTTTATTTCGAATATGCCTCTCTAATAACTCAATTAAAAGCCTATTTTGTGACACTTCGGGTGTTTGATACAGATCATGGAGATGATGGCATGAACTCCAAACACCATGTTGACTGAAGTCCTACTTTAATGAAATTTCATTTTCCCTGCAGTAGGAACATGAATCTGTGTTCGTTGAAATGAATAATGGGGATCTGAAGCTTTTCTCTCCAGAGGTCCCTTTGGATCTCACCTATGGCTCCATGGAACACAATGTTTAAAATCCTCATATTGATGATCTTCAGGGTCACATTACTCATGTATTTTATGATTCCAGGGTCCAGGAGTCACTGTGTTATTTGTAAGAATTCTGAAGTCTCAAAGGGCAGGGTGAATAGAATTCTTCCTCTTTTTCTCTTTATCCACAAACATAGCCTGTTAAAGAGCTGGGAAATTCCATAGGCTGTTTCCTAGGTCCAATACTGAACAAAGATAGAACCCTTACTTCCCTTAAACATTTTGGGCCTCTTTCTCCACATCTGTCAGAGAACAGCTGTTTTCCACATTCAATCATTCTTTCTCCCATTTCATTCCACTGATTATTAAAATATCCATGATAGTAATGACTGATGGCCTGAGGGGAATGTGGGCAGAAGCAAGCTGTGATTATCAATTGTATGCTTAGCCCAGGTCAGGGAAACCACCTTAGGAATGGCTGGCTGGTGAGAAGTTGGGTAACTTTTCCCTCATGGTTTGATAAAATTTATTAAGTCACATCTCAGTTTGCCTTTTTGTTTTTTTGATAATTTTTTTCACACGTTTTAGTTTTGAAAGTTGAATTCACAGAAAGGACTCTAAAAGATACCCATTGAGTGGTTCTGTTAATGTCTCTGGTTGAATAAAAATGTCCTTTAGTGTTCAAGGGAAAAAAAAAAAGTGAGAAAAAGAATCATGAAATTTCCTACAAAGGAAAATGTGAATACCATTAGCATTCCCCACATAGCATGGAGTTGGATGAAGACAAGTCTCTTCCAGATGTTCTGTGAAACACCAGCGCATGCTGTCAGAAAGAAGTCTGGTCAAGATAATGTTCTCCAAGAGGGTTGATTGTCTGATTTTGCTTACTATGAGAACCTATGTTTTAGAAATAATTATTAAGTAAAGTTTACTCCGTTGAACTATCAGTGTGTAAAAGCACTTTCCAATGTTTATTCTACGGAACAGTTGTCTTATGAGATGTGCTATGTGAAAAGACCCAATAGTCAAATAAATTTGGGAAGTAATTCCACATTTGCTCCTCCTTTGGGGGATCTTCCATGCATATTTTCATATTTAAACACTTTAATTATTATTAACCTGGCATTTCTCAAAACTATGTACGATATTACCCTTTTTGGTAAAGTTACTTGATACCTGTTGATATGGACAGGTATAGTATATCCTAGTGATTAAAAGAATGGGTCACAGAAAGAGGGACCTGATTTCCAGCCCTTCCATTAACAAGTTAACCTCTTTCAGTTTCACTTCCTTATCTATAAAACGGAAACATCAACGGTTACCTTGCAGAACAGTTATGTTCACACGCAGTAATAAAACTAAAGAAACCAGCTCAGTGCCAGCCACGTGCAAAGAGCTCAGAAAATAGTAGCTGAATAAATAATGATTATCTTAATAAAATTAGTAGTAACAGAAACCCAGCAGAAAAGAAACCTTGAAGACCATAAAGCTGTAAACACATGGATATTTCACTTTTTCTTTATCTGGTCCTAAAGATCCAGAAACAGGTTTGCTGTTTAGAAAAATAAAAGAGATGGACATGCTCCTTAAAATCAGTTATTGTTATTATTCCTTTGGTGGAGCTCTCTCTGCACCAAAGTCCTACAATGCTTTCTGTTCCCTTTCTGACACTTATTTTATGTTTACCCTGACAAGGAAGTTGCTTCCTTTAATCCCCATGTCCTTCCTCCCCCACTGTCTCCTCCTCAGTGAGGAGCTCGTTGTCCTTAAACACAGCCACTGTTCTGTGTCGCTGAGGAGGTCTCAGAGGAGCCTGGGGAGAGACATATTTTTGCCAAAAGTTGAACCTCAGGTCAAATTTGAATTGAGAGTTTCCAGCAGCTGTGTTTTAATAGGACAGCTAACCCTACCAGGAGGTGGTAGGTTTGAATTTTCCTGTTAGTTTCTGTTCTTTACTACTGGATTTGGTAAAAATAAATAAAACAAACAAAGCATTCAAATGTATTTGGCAGCTGTTCCTATCACTCCAGCATGGGTGCTCAGAATTTCAATGTTAAACCTGCTTAAACGTTAATCATGATTCAGGATTCAAGAAAAGGCATCCAGTGTAGTATAATGACTGAGTACATGAGCTTTGCTGGTTAAGGCTGGGATCTGCTTATATTAGAATAATTCACTTGGCCTCCACAGACCTCATTTTCTTTATCTGTAAAGTGAAAGCAAAAAGGTCCATATTTATGAAAGTGATGATTAAAATTAAAAGAAATAGTGCATAATATTTGCTATTCTGTGGGCCTAGGAGATTGTTAGCTTTCAGGAAAGTGTGAAAGTTAACAGTTTAGCAGTTTTTGCATGAGTTAAGTTTCTATCCCAAATGGGAATTTTGCTAACCATTCCTTGTCCATACAGATATTAATGTATGCAGCCATGAAATTAAAAGATGCTTGCTCCTTGGAAGAAAACCTATGACCAACCTAGACAGCATATTAAAAAGCAGAGACATTACTTTGCCAACACAGGTGCGTCTAGTCAAGGCTATGGTTTTTCCAGTAGTCATGTATGGATGTGAGAGTTGGACTATAAAGAAAGCTGAATGCTGAAGAATTGATGCTTTTGAACTGTGGTGTTGGAGAAGACTCTTGAGAGTTCCTTGGACTGCAGGGAGATCCAACCAGTCCATCCTAAAGGAAATCAGTCCTAAGTGTTCATTGGAAGGACTGATGCTGAAGCTGAAGCTCCGATACTTTGGCCACCTGATGCGAAGAACTGACTCACTTGAAAAGACCCTGATGCTGGGAAAGATTGAAGGTGGGAGGAGAAGCGAACAACAGAGGATGAGATGGTTGGATGGCATCACCGACTCGATGGACATGAGTTTGAGTGAGCTCTGGGAGTTGGTGATGGACAGGAAGGCCTGGGGTGCTGCAGTCCATGGGGTCACAGAGTCAGATACAACTGAGTGACTGAACTGATATTAACGTATCTCATGCCCTTTAAAACAGCTTGCAGACCAGGTCATATATAAGGAAATGTTATGTTCTAAAGTCAGAAATGTCAGATCAAAAGACAGAGTCTTATCTGATCTAGGGTCTAGGGGGACACTGTGTTTGAAGGGCATGACTCCGCTGCGCCCCCCTTTGTGTGGCAAAGCAATAAAGCCATTCCTTTCTACTTTACCACCATCCCCCCCCAAAAAAATTTCAGAGTCTCTTAGCAAATGGGCATTTGTCTCTGAGGAAAAGTTATAGAAACCTTCTAATGTCAAAGAATTTTAGAGCTGTTTTGCTAGCTGGAGGATTAAAGACAAGAATGCACACCGGAAGCAGCGTCTGCTTTCATCTCGGTCTCCTTGTGTGTGTGAGTGTCAGGCACTCTCTCATGTCTGACTCTTTGCGACCCCGTGGACTGTAGCCCGCCAGGCTCCTCTGTCCATGGGACTCTCCAGGCGAGAATGCTGGAGTGGGTTGCCATGTCCTTCTCTAGGGACCTTCCCGATCCAGGAAACAAACTCATCTTTCCTGCATGGCAGGCAGGTTCCTCACCACTGAGCCATCAGCAAAGCTCAAGGAGCCCAACCTGTTCACGATTTATCTTTCTTTCTTCTTCTTTGTTAAAGTCGCTCAGTCATGTCCGACTCTTTGCAACCCCATGGACTATGCAGTCCATGGGATTCTCTAGGCCAGAATACTGGAGTAGGTAGCCTTTTCCTTCTCCAGAGGATCTTCCCAACCCAGGGATCAAACCCAGGTCACCTGCATCGCAGGCGGATTCTTTACCAGCTGAGCCACAAGAGAAGCCACAAGCGAATTCTCTCTCTGGCTGTGTTGTGTCTAAACTATTATTCTACCTGATAAGCATTTTCTATTAAGTGATTGTATTAATATTTTTATAACCTTGATATTTTTTAGGTATTTTGATAATTTCTTATGATTTTAATTCCCTCTGTATGTCCTTATTTACAAAACATACATATTTTATACTTTATATCATATGTTTCTATTAATTGAAATGATAGTAGATAGATCTGTATCAGCTGTTTCTTATATCTGTTGTCTCTTGTCCGTGCTGGATTATTTTCACATGATCATTTCCTTTTGTGACTTGAAGTTCTAAGCTCTTCTTCCTTTAAAGTCTTAGATGAGGGCATATGGATTTAGCAAGAAACTCTGTAGGAATTTTCCAAGTACCCAACTAAGACCAAAGACCAGGGGTCATTAGTATATTAATAGCAAATCGTGTGGCTTAACAAATCATTAAGAGGTTTAAATTCAAATCCTACACCCAAAAGTGAAACAGGGTTATCATTTTAATTTCACAGATTCTTGGAGGATACTTTTTCCACCCAGAGACTAGTGACAGGTGAACATGTTTTCTTGACTTTCTAGTATGCTGAAGGATGGTTTTGAATATACTCTTCTTTTCATGAGGTAGTCCCAGTTTAATGGAACTTAGAATCAATTCTCATCTTTACCTTGGTGGGCCCAAGTCTTATCTGCTGTCTCTGAATATGTGTTAAATTCACTGGTCTGTAGTTTAGGGCCACACTCACTCCCAGGTATGGCATTAGCACCTGCATTTCTGTTCTTGTTTATGGTTCCATTTTCATTCATGGCCCTGGGGGATTTAGCTTTAGTTCTGACAGGCTGGGCTATGCATTTAAAAGAAAGTTTGCATCATTTTGTTGAGAATGTTTAAACATTTATTACAGATGGGTTCTGGTTTCTGTAGTCATCTGTGTTGTCCCAACCCAGGGTTAAGCAGAGTTGTTTCAACCTAGGGTCCTTCTGTGGTTCTGGGAAGTTGGTAGCGCTAAGAGGGTAGGTAGTATGGTGGCTGTCAGACCTTCCCTTGCTTTCAGCAGAGCTGCTTTGCTTTTTGTCTGTTTTATACACTGGGTTTCTAAGTAAGGATTGGTTGCACATACAGTTTCCCTTTTCAAATAAAAGTTTTTTAATCCTGCATTAAACTTAATAATGGAAAACATTGAGGTTTTGTGTGAAAAATATGGATCTCATTGTCCAATGACATGAAAACCTAACAAATTCCAAACAGCTACCATCATCCTACGTAAGCATGCACCCCTTTTATGTTCCTGCAGGAGAAATCGCCTCAAACTTGAGATGTACTTGAGGCAATCACACTTCCCCAGGGAGCAAGCCACTCCAGGAAGAAGTTGAACAAAGCCAGAGACCCATTAACTTTTGTGAACTAGGAAAGGTTCCTTCATTAAGGCGGCAGCAGTGGGAACCTCACGTCTGGAAAGAGTCAATAATGCATTAGGTTACTTAAGCTGTAGAAAGAGTTCATTGACCATGTCCTTTTAAAGGCTGTCGTCAAAGGACTTGCACCATGGAGGCAAGAACTTTTCCAGCCCCCAAGAGGCTCCAAATAAGGTAAAATATTTGCTGTTGGGACCCTGCCCTAGATAAAGTACAGCAGAAGGAACAGAACAAACATGGGAGGTTGAAGAAGTTGGGTAAAGCGTGAGAAGAAGGTAAAAGTAGAGGAAGGGATCAGCTGGCTGCAGAAGAGAGAACAAAACTATGCTAACATGGACAAAATCCCCGGATGTGGCATGTGAAATGTTGCACATCTTAGAGTCAGAGGCTTGCTAGAATCAACAGAACGGCCTTCACCAGCTGACATACAAGTATAGTTTCCTGACAGTTCTGATTAATAACGACCTCTGGTGAGGTTCCCTCCCACTGCCCGTGGGTACACTCAGTTGGCCTTCACCCTGTCTCTATACCAAACCAAGATTGTTCCGACATTGACCCATTGGACATCCTATCACTTCTGTCAGCTGTACTTCTCCGCTTGGGATTTCTGTCTGACCTCAAATGCTTCTTGCTCGGCGATGCTGATCCTCCTCTTCCACATGCCCCTCCACGCAAAGCTAAAGGAGGCTCCCTCTCAACATGAGTTCTTAGCACTCTGCAACTTCCCTTTAACGCACTTAACACAACTGTAATCATATAATCATTTTTTTTCACCTAAGAATAAATAGATTTCTTTACTGACCAGAATGTACGTTGGATAAAAGCAGGGATGGGCTATTTTCTATAACTAGGATCATCCCTGGTACTCAAAATATATAAAAAATCAGGGAAATGAAAAGTTTTAAAAAGTGAAGACAGATTTTTTTACAAGTTAAATACAATTAGACTTGTAATAAAGTACTTTATAGGGCTTCCCAGGTGGCTTAGCGGTAAAGAATCTGCCTGCAATGCAGGAGGTGCAGGAGACACCAGTTCAATCCCTGGGTCTGGAAGATCCCCTGGAGGAGGAAATGGCAACCCACTGCAATATTCTTGCCTGGGAAATGCCATGGACAGAGGAGCCTGGCAGGCTGAAGTCCATGGGGTTGCAAAAGAGTCACATATGACTGAGGAACTAAACAACAACAACAACAACAAAGTACTTTATGGAGTCAACTGTTGATTCCCCAGGAGACCACCAAAAAAGTCATTTAATCAGGAAAAGCTAAATTTATTAGATTAGTGCAAGAAGGAAGACAGAATCTTAGTGCTGTTTTAAAAATAGAAGTATGTAAGGTATACCATTCTACTGGCATAAAGTGAAGAGGAACTAAAGAGCCTCTTGATGAGGGTAAAAAAGGAGAGTGAAAAATCTGACTTAAAGCTCAACATTAAAAAAACCAAGATCATGGCATCCAGTCCCATATCTTCATGGCAAATAGAAGGGGAAAATGTAGAAGCAGTAACAGATATTATTTTCCTGGGCTCCAAAATCACTGAGGATGGTGACTGCAGCCATGAAATTAAATGAAACTGCTCCTTGAAAGGAAAGCTATGACAAACCTTGACAGCATATTAAAAAGCTGAGACATCACTTTGCTGACTAATGTCCATATACTCAAAGCTATGGTTTTTCCAGTTGTCCTTGCACAGATGTGAGAGTTGGACCATAAGGAAGGCTGAGTGCCAAAGAATTGATGCTTTTGAACGGTGATGCTGGAGAAGACTCTTGAGAGTCCCTTGGACAGCAAGGAGATCAAACCAGTCAATCATAAAGGAAATAAAACCTGAATATTCTTTGGAAGCACTGATGATACAGCTCCAATGATTTGGCCGCCTGATGCGAAGAGCTGACTCATTGGAAAAGAACCTGATGCTGAGAAAGATTGAAGGCAGAGGGGGAAGCAGAGGATGAGATAGTTAAATAGCATCACCAAATCAATGGATATGAACTTGAGCAAACTCCGGGAGATAGAGAAGGACAGGGAAGCCTGGCTTACTGCAATTCATGGGGTCACAAAGAGTCGGACACAACTTAGCAACCGAACACAACAGCAATTAAGGTTTTGGGACTTGGGGTGTGAATATAAGGCAGGTCTTACAAGATGGAAATTCACTGGGAGAGGGCAGAGATGGTGACATGGTAATTTTGGATTGACGAGCACAGTGACGTGCGGGTCTTGAAGTAATTCTTGATGAGGAGGGTATCATTCTCTATAAGTAAGCTGTTTAGTTGTTCACAGGCTTATCTTCCACCAGCAAGTATTTCCTAGAGCAAGCAGTAAAATTACTATTATATATATTTTTTTATTCTCAGCAATGTTTAGCAGAGAAATAGATAAGCATACAGTATCTCAGAGTTATTTAGCCCACAGAGAGGAAATTATGACTCTTTCTGGTATTGTCAAACACAGGGAGAGGGAATAATTTTTGTTTGAATTCTCAGCCTCCCCTTTTTAGTCATACTTTGACTTGAATTTAATGATAAACCATAGCTGTGTGGAAACTTGATCAACCCACATTTCCACTGATATTTGATTGCTATGCCATCAGGGAAGCCCTGGGTTATCATCCTTTTTAGAAATCAAAAAGTTGCAGGTTGTCTTGTTCTTTCTTGCTGGAAGATTGTTGGATCATTTTTTGGGACGGTAGCTTCATTCGGATACTTCAAAACTAAGAGAAAGCTTATAATCAGATTGTACTGATTATAATTATACCATTTCTAAGCCAGGAGCCCAGGGGCCCACATGAAACCAAGAGAACAGATCCTGACCCCAATTTGGAAGACATCAAAGAACCACATATGGGATATTGGATAAAGTATCTAATTTCACCTTCTTTCTTTATGTTTAGTTCCTGAAGGTTGTTTGAGAGTAGCAAATAGAAGTTTGCTACCAGAAGTAAAACTACAAAAAAAAAAAAATCCAAGAATTTTTTATTTATATTTCCTGACTGCCCATATTTAAATTCAATCATTTAGTCTTTAAGGTTTGTCCCTGAGTAAATATCCACGGGGAGAACTTGGTGAGAAAGAAAGGTTGCCTTTTGAGAATTAGTACATGCTGGCATAGCAGCCCCATGAATTCTGACGATAAAAAGTGGATGCGTAGGAAAGGGAAGCAATTTACTAGAAATGGAGCAGGTAGAAAATACCAAATACTAGATATGAATCTGAGCTCTCTGATTCTAGCCATTGTGTGCACCACACTATATCATGTAATCTCCCTGTGAAGGATAACATGAAACACAACTATGAGTTAACCCCATACATTTTTTTTCCTAATAATAAAATTATAGTCATATCATTCTCACCTGATATTTAAGTTATTTATCTTTTGAAGGATAAACGGGGGCTTGGGTTTTTCCTGCAGACAGTGTGAAGCCACAGGCGAGACGGGGAAGGAATCCACAAGATCAGTTTTGCTCTTGTGGTCGTCGTGTGCGGGATGAGAGCGAACGTGGCTGGAGTCCCAGATACCCCTATTTATAACCGTAGAAGGTTTAAAGCAATCTTCTTCTTAGATATAAGGTTATCTGCATAGATCCACTGTCAGATGGGAAGGACTGTTGTTTTCTAACTTTAAGAAGGATGCATAATATAGGCCAAGATAATCACTAGTGATGCATACAGCAGAGATTAATTTGAAAATTTAATATCCAAAGATTGGAGGACTTGCTTATGAAGCCATAGCTTCTAAATTATATTGAGGCATGGGTTGGTAACAAGTGCTCAGGAGCTTCAATGTGCAGAAGAATATTAAAAGATACCACATGTCCTCTAATTAAAATCACAGCAAAGTGGAGTAATGGATTGCAGATATGATATTAGCAAAGGGTAGGAGGGCAATCTGAGAGCGGTGCCAGGAAGCCAACAGAGGCTGGAAACCATGGCCTCCAGGGGGATTCTCCAAATCGCAGCAAAATCCCTGGAAATTAGCAAGAGCCAGAGGAAAAGCTAATGTTCATTGCTGGCATTATAATAGAGAATGAAAATATTGCTCTATCACACATGATTTGGACAAAGGTTTGGTCTGTTTGTTCAGTGCAAAGTGGCAACTGGGAGCAATTAAAAGCAGTCTGAGATTGCAAGCAACTCACACCCAGCAATAAAAATCAGATGCTCCCAAGCACTTGATGTTTTAGGAATTTTTGATTGGTTGATTGTATCGTCTCTGTGTGATTGTTTGCTTGCTTTGTAATTTCTTTTTAGAGGCGGGTTAGTAGGACAGAGCCAGCAAAATGGAAGCCTTCCATTCATTCCTAAGAGGACAGTATTGGAGCTTTTCAAGAGAACTGGCAGACCTTGCATATATGAATCTTTCCATAAAATTGACATGAAAAATGTGTCATTTAGAACATGTCTATCATTTTAGAGACATGGGTTTCTAGGGCAGCAGAGAATAGTTGAGATGAAGTCACAGATGCTGAAGCTGAAGCTCCAATAAAGAGCCAGCTCATTGAAAAAGACCCTGATGCTGGGAAAGATTGAAGGCAGGAGGAGAAAGGGGTGACAGAGGACAAGATTGTTGGGTGGTATCACCGACTCAATGGACATGAGTTTGAGCAGGCTCCAGGAGATGAAAGTCAGGGAAGCCTGGTGTGCTGCAGTCCACGGCGTCATAAAGAGTCAGACATGACTTAGTGACTGGACAACATGACGACAACACAACGTGAGGGTTTGGTTTGTTTTATTTTGTTTTGTTTTTTCGATAATTTCTCTCCAAATTGGAGGAAGCTGGTTGGAATTAGCATGAAAGATAGGTATCATTCCCTTCATTAGCCCATCCCTATTTAACCTTCATAACCAGATTTTCCTCCTCTGTAGTTGCACTTCCTGGGTCCTAACAAAAGAATGGAGTGAGACTTAGGTGGAGATTGCTTTATAAGCAGGGGATATTCATACATACGGCCCACACTCTACCACCTGCCATGTGATGCTCACAGCAGGCATCATTAAACCTTCACAGCACTCTTTCCCCATCTCCAGAAGCATTCTCAGAATCCTCTCAACAGAAGGTTCCAAAAGTCACTATCAATCTTCAGACGCTTCATGTAAAATGCTAGTCACATGCCGTGTGTGTGTGCTTAGCCTGTCAGTCCTGTCTGACTCTTTGAGACCCCTTAGACTGTAGTCACATACTACAGAAACTCTAAAAATTTAGGAGACTCCCGAATATATCTCATCAACAAAAAAACAGATGATCTATACAGTAAGGTGTAGGCAATATCACTGAATTAACCGTCAGAAGTCCAGGGCTTCTCTAACTTCCTCTGCTTATCACTCTTGTAATTTTTAACAAGTAATGATACCTTTGATCCTCAGTTGCTTCATGTATAAAACTGAAGTTATGTGTACCAGTAACACTTTGGAAGTGATACAACAATAAAACACAATAGTAGAATATTTTGTGAGCCATGGGAAAATATAAGGGCAAATTCTGTTATTGGCATTAGACTCTGGTAATTATTAACTCCACTGTTTGATTCTTTTCACAATTATTGGCAGAAGCACCTTTGCTCAAACTTCTTTACCCCAGTTTATACCGTACTCCTCACTTCAGTTGTCCTCAAATTAGAATGGCCATCAGAATTTGTGGTGAGAGCTTCTTAAAACACAGATTACTGAGCTCCCCTACCAGGATTCCTGATCCAGTAAGACAGGGGGCGGGGGAGGGAGGGCAAGAATTTGCAATTCTAACAAGTTCCCAGCGATTTTGATGTGGCAGATCCAGGGCACTATTTAGGGAAGTTCTGCCTCACTTAAATTCTACATTCTCATGTTTAACCTATTTCCCATATATTCTAGGAGGCATCTGCAATGAACCCAACCCCAGATATTTCTCATTTCCCAAAACGGCTACACCACTGAGTTTTCTCCCATTCCTGCGAGGCTTAGAATGTTCATGTGTATTTTTAGAAATCTTCATTTGTGAAATGCCTTGCCTTCCCAGAGAGACTGAGAAGTTCCTGAGGCTTCAGATTGATAACTGTTTAGATCTTTCTCTATTACCACTGACACTGGTCTAAGCACCCACCTGCCCCCAAAGTAACCCCCTCAAAATGTCTTCTGGGTAGTTCTTGAGGATTCCCTAAGTCTCTGCCCAAAGGATATGACAGCTCCTAGGCATCCTTTTTCCATAGTCGGCACACCTGTCCCCGCACAGCTACTGTCCTAGGGAGATTAATCTTCCACTGGACACAGCTACCCTTCCCTTCGTGGGTGATCACACCGCTTCATCACTCAGGCCTCAGGAGGAGACTTATCGCCAAATTCCAGACTTTTTGTTGGAGAGTCCCATAAACAGACTTGGCATTTTCCTTAATTTTCTATAATAACAGAAAGTAGTCTTTAATATATTTGGAGATTTGGCTAAAGAATAACAAATATCCATTGTTGTTCCATCACTAAGTCATGCCCGACTCGTTGCAACCTCATGCACTGCAGCACATCAAGCTTCCCTGTCCTTCACTATCTCCTGGAGTTTGCCCAAACTCATGTCCATTGAGTTGGTGATACCATCCAACCATCTCATCCTCTGCTGCCCTCTTCTCCTCCTGCCCTCAGTTTTTCCCAGCACCAGAGTCTTTTCCAATGAGTCAACTCTTCTCATCATGTGGCCAAAGTATTGGAGTTTCAGCATTAGTTCTCCCAATAAATATTCAAGGTTGATTTCCTTTAGGATTGACTGGTTTGATCTCCTTACTGTCCAAGGGACTCTGAAGAGTCTTCTTTAGCACCAAGAAGTAATTGCAGAAATCAATTTGTAATTACATCCCAGACCCAGGCCCAGGCCCATACTATAGTTTTGGGCTTCTGACTTGCTCCCATTGGGTATCCACATGGCTAGCTCCTGCCACTAGAATTAATCCTGTTTTCTTTGTGTCTTGGACTCTTAGATCCAGAGAAAGAAAGACCATTCCCCCATCTTTGCAGTCTCTCTCCCAAATCCTGAGTCCTTGTATTTCTGCCTGTACCTCTTCTCAGCATTCTTTGAGGAGACAGCCAGTCCTTCAGAGAAAGCCTTGCTTCTACCCAAAAGGAGTGATATAGGGTAGCTGGATATCAGTACATTCCTAAGTATCTATTATTTAGTCTTAAAAATCACTTTTTTCTCAGAGGATCAATGACCCCATTCCTTTTTCATTCTCTGTTTACCCAGAATCCCCAAAATTTGGGGGTGTAACTTCATCCACAATCACCTTGTTATTGTGTGTGTGTGTGTGTGTGTGTGTGTGTGTTAGTCGCTCAGTCGTGTCCAACTCTTTGCAACCCCATGGACTGCAACCCACCAGGCGCCCCTGTCCATGGGATTCTCCAGGCAAGAATACTGGAGTGGGTTGCCATGCCCTCCACCAAGGGATCTTCCCAACCCAGGGATTGAACCTGGGCCTCCCACATTGCAGGTGGATTCTTTACTATCTGAGCCTCCAGGGAAGCCCTGTGTTGGCAAGTAAATACATATCAATATGAGCTCTTTGAATCTATCTGAAGGCCCCTGTGACTTGAGAAACAGCTTGAGTAGCTAAATTCTGGAATTCCCAGTGTCTCCTCTGCTCCTACTGCCCTCTCTCTTTCCTTTCGCACACCTCCACTGCATCAGGGTACACTTGCAGCAGACAAAAGTCCTTGAGCCTGTTTGTCCACACGACAGACCAACCTTTTATCCATCCTGCCCCCCCATCCTGAATAATTCTCTGCTTTGCATCTGCCAGTGATTTACCCGGGCAACCACAGGTGCCTGCTTGGAAGGCCCTGCCTTGAGCATAGATCCCCGGCTTGTCCCCATTGCTGATTTGTTAAGATGAGCCTGTCCATCTGTCCACATGCCGCAGACCCTGGGTGGCAAAAAGCAATACGAGGAAACCCCTCTTTGACGGCCCTCCCGGCATGATGCCGGCGTGAGCAGAGGTTATTATCCTGTAGCGTCACTGCTATTTGCAACAGTCCCCAGTAGAGCTGCTGACTGGCGAGACAAAGCGGAGATTCGGTTAACACAGCCTCTGTGCCTTGTAAGAGACGGTATTGTGCTGGGCTCTGAGTGTCTTTTACTGCCCTTCGATTGGTGTATCGATTGCCATTGGACACTCTTTGTCCCATGGAAGTTGTCGCTGGTGTATTTATTTAATAAATCCCAACTTGGGCGATGACCACAGCAGGGCTGACTTGGCCTCTGCACTTCTTGATGAACTGGGGAGAGAAAGAGGCTAAGAGTGTGAGGGCGTTCTCCAGTCCCAGGTCTGCCACGAAATTGCTCTATGACCTTGGCTGAATCTCTTCTCCTCTAGGGACCTTGAAGCCCTTCTCTAGATCCCAGGTCTGACACAAGAGGAGTCGATGATTCCGTGATTCTTATTTCAAGACTCCCAGCTCCCAAGAGTTGCAGCGTGAACTGCTTCAGAAGCCCCCAAAATAGCAGCAAAGTAATTGCGATGTATATTCTAATAGCAGCAGCTGTAGTAACAGAGCCACCCCTCCCTGGGTTTCCTCTTTAGGGGTGATATGCCAGAATGAGAAACAAAATTACTGTGTCTGTTCAGCAAATTCCTCCTGACAAAATCTTTAAGCGTTGACAAGAGTAATATACTGAAAATTAGTTTAGAAGTGTTTCAAGTTTCAAAAATCAATCAAAATCAAATTAGGTTCTGAAGACGCTGTCTGTTGAGTTTTAGGAAAAAATAAAGATTCGCTTCAGCAACTTGGGAAACTGGCTTTGACCCCAAAAGAGGTGACTCTCGGTAGAAAAGTAATTGTCCTTCCTTACATCTACCTTTTAGGCCCCCTCCAAGCAACTGGCTGAGTTTCCCTTTGTTCTATTGTCCCAGACATTTGTAAATAACTTACCAGTTGACCTACATTTTAATCCCATTTCATTGCTTTCATCTTTCAACCTTCAAACCACATCCAAAGCTGAACGAGAGAAAAATTTTAAAGAGCAAAAGAACTAGTCTTACCTCCCAGGGTAGTAAAAAGGACTGGTGGTGGGAAAAAAAAAAATTAGTAGCCCATGATCTCTCCTAATCTTGGTCTGATTGTCAAGTGCAAATAACAGATGGTGGAAAAATTCATATTTAGGACATGGGAAGGCATGCCTCAACGGGTGCATGTAAGAAACAAGAGTTCCAGCTTTGACTTCAGTCCTTCTCTGGATGCATGGCTCATATATCAGGATCTTTCCCAGCCTGGAGGATAATAGTGATCCCATTGACTTCTATGCTCAAACTACAGTGGCTCAGTTACCTTCTCACAGTGACTCACCCCACCCACCCTGACTACCCTCCCCCTTTCTTAATATTTTTGAGGACTTCTCAGAGGGATTAATGTGTATCTGCAAACCAGGTTGGGGGCCACAGTCACCACAAAGAGGCCCTCTTGTTCTTTTCCTTTTGGCTCATCCATGCCTATTGCCTGTGAAGTCGCCATAGCCGACATGCTCCTTGAAAGCTGCCAGTGCCTGGGCCCAGGCTGTTCTTACACATTGTTTCCAAGGGCTCATATCCTTTGAGTGGAGCTGGACGCTGGCCTCCCTTTGCTGTGTGCAGACTAGGTCTCCAAACATCACTGCTTGGACCTAGAAGCCCTTTGTTCACAAATATTTTATTAAAACATTGCACTCAGTTTCTGGCAAAAGCCCTCTAATCATCAGTGCCTAGATCCAGATATGGGGCTGATGGTGAGTGAGTGTGTGTGTGTGAGTGAGTGAGTACTGAGGGACTGGAGTGATGCTCTGCTTTATCACAACCCCAGCACGCTCAAGTAATCTCAAAACTCAGTTTTGGATATATTAGCAAGGGGTATTTTCTCAAATCCCCCAAAATAATTGTGGGGAAGGAAATGGCAACCCGCCCCAGTGTTCTTGCCTGGAGAATCCCATGAACAGAGGAGGTGATGGGAAACAGTCCACAGGGTCACAGAGAGTCAGACACAACTGAGCAACTAAGCAATATAATTGGATGGGGGTAGGATTTGCCCACTTATATAATGATATGCTCCTTATGTCTGGTGACGTAGAACGAGGACAGTCTGCCCTCTCCAAATAAATCTCTCTAACTTTGAAGAGAAAAAAGAAATGGCAACCATTTGAAGGGGTAGATGTCCAAGTTTCCGAGTCCCAAGGAACTTAGGGTTTTCACAATAAGCTTTACTCAGTGTTTGTATGATATGTGACATTTATGTGGTGACCCCTCATAGCCAAATCAGTAGTTTCTAACCCATTAATCTAGAACTGCCTACTTGTACCCCTATATACAAGCTCACTTTCACACAAAAGAATCAGGTCACCGTTTTCATCAGGTTCATGAGTTTACATAAATCTATCTCCCTATTCCCTGGAGAGTTTAAATTACTAAGGATTTCAGTGACTTTTCAAGTTAATAGCAACTTCTCT